>NW_028188566.1:450326-509946 GCF_057381915.1 Diplotaxodon limnothrissa | reverse complement strand
CTGGTCTGTCTCTAGACAGTTCAGGCTTCACCCACTAGTTAAATGGTGGAGGCTCACAGCGACATACTCAACACACAAGTTTCTGAACTCTGCATGAGGGTTTCTCCGACGAAGTGAGGGCCGTGAGGCACAGCTCCCCGTCCCCCGGTGACCCTGCTAGGTCCACCTTCTTAGGGAAACCCTCTGCAGAGGAGCTGACAGAGCCAGGAACTTGTGAGTTGTGTGTGTCCACTCAGGCATCATTCATGCTTGTTCTGTAGGCAGTTCCTGTCAGAAGGAGGAGGCGCAGCAGGAGCGTCGGGGGGCGGAAGACGGTGCCTCAGTGCCTCTCTCCTTCTGACATTGTTAAAGAAAACACAACAAATTTATAATTATGTAGATAATTACATGTAGATAATGTCCTCAAGTTCTGTATAACCACTTTGTCCTCTCTCTGTGTTTGTTTCTCGTTCGTTGTTGTGTGTGTTTGTGTGCATTTGTCTCTTTCAAACAGGTGCCGGTCCTCACCTCTGCAGTGCTGCCGTCTCCTGTAGCGCTGCATGGTTCTAAGCTAAGTTTCCTTTCCTTTTTCTGTTCTCTCAGATTTGTCCTCAGGTTTGAAGTGTCTGTGTTGTGCAGCTGGTCTGCTCTGTCTCTAGACAGTTCAGGCTTCACCCCCTAGTTAAATGGTGGAGGCTCACAGCGACATACTCAACACACAAGTTTCTGAACTCTGCATGAGGGTTTCTCCGACGAAGTGAGGGCCGTGAGGCACAGCTCCCCGTCCCCCGGTGACCCTGCTAGGTCCACCTTCTTAGGGAAACCCTCTGCAGAGGAGCTGACAGAGCCAGGAACTTGTGAGTTGTGTGTGTCCACTCAGGCATCATTCATGCTTGTTCTGTAGGCAGTTCCTGTCAGAAGGAGGAGGCGCAGCAGGAGCGTCGGGGGGCGGAAGACGGTGCCTCAGTGCCTCTCTCCTTCTGACATTGTTAAAGAAAACACAACAAATTTATAATTATGTAGATAATTACATGTAGATAATGTCCTCAAGTTCTGTATAACCACTTTGTCCTCTCTCTGTGTTTGTTTCTCGTTCGTTGTTGTGTGTGTTTGTGTGCATTTGTCTCTTTCAAACAGGTGCCGGTCCTCACCTCTGCAGTGCTGCCGTCTCCTGTAGCGCTGCATGGTTCTAAGCTAAGTTTCCTTTCCTTTTTCTGTTCTCTCAGATTTGTCCTCAGGTTTGAAGTGTCTGTGTTGTGCAGCTGGTCTGGTCTGTCTCTAGACAGTTCAGGCTTCACCCACTAGTTAAATGGTGGAGGCTCACAGCGACATACTCAACACACAAGTTTCTGAACTCTGCATGAGGGTTTCTCCGACGAAGTGAGGGCCGTGAGGCACAGCTCCCCGTCCCCCGGTGACCCTGCTAGGTCCACCTTCTTAGGGAAACCCTCTGCAGAGGAGCTGACAGAGCCAGGAACTTGTGAGTTGTGTGTGTCCACTCAGGCATCATTCATGCTTGTTCTGTAGGCAGTTCCTGTCAGAAGGAGGAGGCGCAGCAGGAGCGTCGGGGGGCGGAAGACGGTGCCTCAGTGCCTCTCTCCTTCTGACATTGTTAAAGAAAACACAACAAATTTATAATTATGTAGATAATTACATGTAGATAATGTCCTCAAGTTCTGTATAACCACTTTGTCCTCTCTCTGTGTTTGTTTCTCGTTCGTTGTTGTGTGTGTTTGTGTGCATTTGTCTCTTTCAAACAGGTGCCGGTCCTCACCTCTGCAGTGCTGCCGTCTCCTGTAGCGCTGCATGGTTCTAAGCTAAGTTTCCTTTCCTTTTTCTGTTCTCTCAGATTTGTCCTCAGGTTTGAAGTGTCTGTGTTGTGCAGCTGGTCTGGTCTGTCTCTAGACAGTTCAGGCTTCACCCCCTAGTTAAATGGTGGAGGCTCACAGCGACATACTCAACACACAAGTTTCTGAACTCTGCATGAGGGTTTCTCCGACGAAGTGAGGGCCGTGAGGCACAGCTCCCCGTCCCCCGGTGACCCTGCTAGGTCCACCTTCTTAGGGAAACCCTCTGCAGAGGAGCTGACAGAGCCAGGAACTTGTGAGTTGTGTGTGTCCACTCAGGCATCATTCATGCTTGTTCTGTAGGCAGTTCCTGTCAGAAGGAGGAGGCGCAGCAGGAGCGTCGGGGGGCGGAAGACGGTGCCTCAGTGCCTCTCTCCTTCTGACATTGTTAAAGAAAACACAACAAATTTATAATTATGTAGATAATTACATGTAGATAATGTCCTCAAGTTCTGTATAACCACTTTTTCCTCTCTCTGTGTTTGTTTCTCGTTCGTTGTTGTGTGTGTTTGTGTGCATTTGTCTCTTTCAAACAGGTGCCGGTCCTCACCTCTGCAGTGCTGCCGTCTCCTGTAGCGCTGCATGGTTCTAAGCTAAGTTTCCTTTCCTTTTTCTGTTCTCTCAGATTTGTCCTCAGGTTTGAAGTGTCTGTGTTGTGCAGCTGGTCTGGTCTGTCTCTAGACAGTTCAGGCTTCACCCACTAGTTAAATGGTGGAGGCTCACAGCGACATACTCAACACACAAGTTTCTGAACTCTGCATGAGGGTTTCTCCGACGAAGTGAGGGCCGTGAGGCACAGCTCCCCGTCCCCCGGTGACCCTGCTAGGTCCACCTTCTTAGGGAAACCCTCTGCAGAGGAGCTGACAGAGCCAGGAACTTGTGAGTTGTGTGTGTCCACTCAGGCATCATTCATGCTTGTTCTGTAGGCAGTTCCTGTCAGAAGGAGGAGGCGCAGCAGGAGCGTCGGGGGGCGGAAGACGGTGCCTCAGTGCCTCTCTCCTTCTGACATTGTTAAAGAAAACACAACAAATTTATAATTATGTAGATAATTACATGTAGATAATGTCCTCAAGTTCTGTATAACCACTTTGTCCTCTCTCTGTGTTTGTTTCTCGTTCGTTGTTGTGTGTGTTTGTGTGCATTTGTCTCTTTCAAACAGGTGCCGGTCCTCACCTCTGCAGTGCTGCCGTCTCCTGTAGCGCTGCATGGTTCTAAGCTAAGTTTCCTTTCCTTTTTCTGTTCTCTCAGATTTGTCCTCAGGTTTGAAGTGTCTGTGTTGTGCAGCTGGTCTGGTCTGTCTCTAGACAGTTCAGGCTTCACCCCCCTAGTTAAATGGTGGAGGCTCACAGCGACATACTCAACACACAAGTTTCTGAACTCTGCATGAGGGTTTCTCCGACGAAGTGAGGGCCGTGAGGCACAGCTCCCCGTCCCCCGGTGACCCTGCTAGGTCCACCTTCTTAGGGAAACCCTCTGCAGAGGAGCTGACAGAGCCAGGAACTTGTGAGTTGTGTGTGTCCACTCAGGCATCATTCATGCTTGTTCTGTAGGCAGTTCCTGTCAGAAGGAGGAGGCGCAGCAGGAGCGTCGGGGGGCGGAAGACGGTGCCTCAGTGCCTCTCTCCTTCTGACATTGTTAAAGAAAACACAACAAATTTATAATTATGTAGATAATTACATGTAGATAATGTCCTCAAGTTCTGTATAACCACTTTTTCCTCTCTCTGTGTTTGTTTCTCGTTCGTTGTTGTGTGTGTTTGTGTGCATTTGTCTCTTTCAAACAGGTGCCGGTCCTCACCTCTGCAGTGCTGCCGTCTCCTGTAGCGCTGCATGGTTCTAAGCTAAGTTTCCTTTCCTTTTTCTGTTCTCTCAGATTTGTCCTCAGGTTTGAAGTGTCTGTGTTGTGCGCTGGTTTGCTCTGTCTCTAGACAGTTCAGGCTTCACCCCCTAGTTAAATGGTGGAGGCTCACAGCGACATACTCAACACACAAGTTTCTGAACTCTGCATGAGGGTTTCTCCGACGAAGTGAGGGCCGTGAGGCACAGCTCCCCGTCCCCCGGTGACCCTGCTAGGTCCACCTTCTTAGGGAAACCCTCTGCAGAGGAGCTGACAGAGCCAGGAACTTGTGAGTTGTGTGTGTCCACTCAGGCATCATTCATGCTTGTTCTGTAGGCAGTTCCTGTCAGAAGGAGAAGGCGCAGCAGGAGCGTCGGGGGGCGGAAGACGGTGCCTCATTGCCTCTCTCCTTCTGACATTGTTAAAGAAAACACAACAAATTTATAATTATGTAGATAATTACATGTAGATAATGTCCTCAAGTTCTGTATAACCACTTTGTCCTCTCTCTGTGTTTGTTTCTCGTTCGTTGTTGTGTGTGTTTGTGTGCATTTGTCTCTTTCAAACAGGTGCCGGTCCTCACCTCTGCAGTGCTGCCGTCTCCTGTAGCGCTGCATGGTTCTAAGCTAAGTTTCCTTTCCTTTTTCTGTTCTCTCAGATTTGTCCTCAGGTTTGAAGTGTCTGTGTTGTGCAGCTGGTCTGGTCTGTCTCTAGACAGTTCAGGCTTCACCCCCTAGTTAAATGGTGGAGGCTCACAGCGACATACTCAACACACAAGTTTCTGAACTCTGCATGAGGGTTTCTCCGACGAAGTGAGGGCCGTGAGGCACAGCTCCCCGTCCCCCGGTGACCCTGCTAGGTCCACCTTCTTAGGGAAACCCTCTGCAGAGGAGCTGACAGAGCCAGGAACTTGTGAGTTGTGTGTGTCCACTCAGGCATCATTCATGCTTGTTCTGTAGGCAGTTCCTGTCAGAAGGAGGAGGCGCAGCAGGAGCGTCGGGGGGCGGAAGACGGTGCCTCAGTGCCTCTCTCCTTCTGACATTGTTAAAGAAAACACAACAAATTTATAATTATGTAGATAATTACATGTAGATAATGTCCTCAAGTTCTGTATAACCACTTTGTCCTCTCTCTGTGTTTGTTTCTCGTTCGTTGTTGTGTGTGTTTGTGTGCATTTGTCTCTTTCAAACAGGTGCCGGTCCTCACCTCTGCAGTGCTGCCGTCTCCTGTAGCGCTGCATGGTTCTAAGCTAAGTTTCCTTTCCTTTTTCTGTTCTCTCAGATTTGTCCTCAGGTTTGAAGTGTCTGTGTTGTGCAGCTGGTCTGGTCTGGTCTGTCTCTAGACAGTTCAGGCTTCACCCACTAGTTAAATGGTGGAGGCTCACAGCGACATACTCAACACACAAGTTTCTGAACTCTGCATGAGGGTTTCTCCGACGAAGCGAGGGCCGTGAGGCACAGCTCCCCGTCCCCCGGTGACCCTGCTAGGTCCACCTTCTTAGGGAAACCCTCTGCAGAGGAGCTGACAGAGCCAGGAACTTGTGAGTTGTGTGTGTCCACTCAGGCATCATTCATGCTTGTTCTGTAGGCAGTTCCTGTCAGAAGGAGGAGGCGCAGCAGGAGCGTCGGGGGGCGGAAGACGGTGCCTCAGTGCCTCTCTCCTTCTGACATTGTTAAAGAAAACACAACAAATTTATAATTATGTAGATAATTACATGTAGATAATGTCCTCAAGTTCTGTATAACCACTTTGTCCTCTCTCTGTGTTTGTTTCTCGTTCGTTGTTGTGTGTGTTTGTGTGCATTTGTCTCTTTCAAACAGGTGCCGGTCCTCACCTCTGCAGTGCTGCCGTCTCCTGTAGCGCTGCATGGTTCTAAGCTAAGTTTCCTTTCCTTTTTCTGTTCTCTCAGATTTGTCCTCAGGTTTGAAGTGTCTGTGTTGTGCAGCTGGTCTGGTCTGTCTCTAGACAGTTCAGGCTTCACCCACTAGTTAAATGGTGGAGGCTCACAGCGACATACTCAACACACAAGTTTCTGAACTCTGCATGAGGGTTTCTCCGACGAAGTGAGGGCCGTGAGGCACAGCTCCCCGTCCCCCGGTGACCCTGCTAGGTCCACCTTCTTAGGGAAACCCTCTGCAGAGGAGCTGACAGAGCCAGGAACTTGTGAGTTGTGTGTGTCCACTCAGGCATCATTCATGCTTGTTCTGTAGGCAGTTCCTGTCAGAAGGAGGAGGCGCAGCAGGAGCGTCGGGGGGCGGAAGACGGTGCCTCAGTGCCTCTCTCCTTCTGACATTGTTAAAGAAAACACAACAAATTTATAATTATGTAGATAATTACATGTAGATAATGTCCTCAAGTTCTGTATAACCACTTTGTCCTCTCTCTGTGTTTGTTTCTCGTTCGTTGTTGTGTGTGTTTGTGTGCATTTGTCTCTTTCAAACAGGTGCCGGTCCTCACCTCTGCAGTGCTGCCGTCTCCTGTAGCGCTGCATGGTTCTAAGCTAAGTTTCCTTTCCTTTTTCTGTTCTCTCAGATTTGTCCTCAGGTTTGAAGTGTCTGTGTTGTGCAGCTGGTCTGGTCTGTCTCTAGACAGTTCAGGCTTCACCCCCTAGTTAAATGGTGGAGGCTCACAGCGACATACTCAACACACAAGTTTCTGAACTCTGCATGAGGGTTTCTCCGACGAAGTGAGGGCCGTGAGGCACAGCTCCCCGTCCCCCGGTGACCCTGCTAGGTCCACCTTCTTAGGGAAACCCTCTGCAGAGGAGCTGACAGAGCCAGGAACTTGTGAGTTGTGTGTGTCCACTCAGGCATCATTCATGCTTGTTCTGTAGGCAGTTCCTGTCAGAAGGAGGAGGCGCAGCAGGAGCGTCGGGGGGCGGAAGACGGTGCCTCAGTGCCTCTCTCCTTCTGACATTGTTAAAGAAAACACAACAAATTTATAATTATGTAGATAATTACATGTAGATAATGTCCTCAAGTTCTGTATAACCACTTTTTCCTCTCTCTGTGTTTGTTTCTCGTTCGTTGTTGTGTGTGTTTGTGTGCATTTGTCTCTTTCAAACAGGTGCCGGTCCTCACCTCTGCAGTGCTGCCGTCTCCTGTAGCGCTGCATGGTTCTAAGCTAAGTTTCCTTTCCTTTTTCTGTTCTCTCAGATTTGTCCTCAGGTTTGAAGTGTCTGTGTTGTGCAGCTGGTCTGGTCTGTCTCTAGACAGTTCAGGCTTCACCCACTAGTTAAATGGTGGAGGCTCACAGCGACATACTCAACACACAAGTTTCTGAACTCTGCATGAGGGTTTCTCCGACGAAGTGAGGGCCGTGAGGCACAGCTCCCCGTCCCCCGGTGACCCTGCTAGGTCCACCTTCTTAGGGAAACCCTCTGCAGAGGAGCTGACAGAGCCAGGAACTTGTGAGTTGTGTGTGTCCACTCAGGCATCATTCATGCTTGTTCTGTAGGCAGTTCCTGTCAGAAGGAGGAGGCGCAGCAGGAGCGTCGGGGGGCGGAAGACGGTGCCTCAGTGCCTCTCTCCTTCTGACATTGTTAAAGAAAACACAACAAATTTATAATTATGTAGATAATTACATGTAGATAATGTCCTCAAGTTCTGTATAACCACTTTGTCCTCTCTCTGTGTTTGTTTCTCGTTCGTTGTTGTGTGTGTTTGTGTGCATTTGTCTCTTTCAAACAGGTGCCGGTCCTCACCTCTGCAGTGCTGCCGTCTCCTGTAGCGCTGCATGGTTCTAAGCTAAGTTTCCTTTCCTTTTTCTGTTCTCTCAGATTTGTCCTCAGGTTTGAAGTGTCTGTGTTGTGCAGCTGGTCTGCTCTGTCTCTAGACAGTTCAGGCTTCACCCCCTAGTTAAATGGTGGAGGCTCACAGCGACATACTCAACACACAAGTTTCTGAACTCTGCATGAGGGTTTCTCCGACGAAGTGAGGGCCGTGAGGCACAGCTCCCCGTCCCCCGGTGACCCTGCTAGGTCCACCTTCTTAGGGAAACCCTCTGCAGAGGAGCTGACAGAGCCAGGAACTTGTGAGTTGTGTGTGTCCACTCAGGCATCATTCATGCTTGTTCTGTAGGCAGTTCCTGTCAGAAGGAGGAGGCGCAGCAGGAGCGTCGGGGGGCGGAAGACGGTGCCTCAGTGCCTCTCTCCTTCTGACATTGTTAAAGAAAACACAACAAATTTATAATTATGTAGATAATTACATGTAGATAATGTCCTCAAGTTCTGTATAACCACTTTGTCCTCTCTCTGTGTTTGTTTCTCGTTCGTTGTTGTGTGTGTTTGTGTGCATTTGTCTCTTTCAAACAGGTGCCGGTCCTCACCTCTGCAGTGCTGCCGTCTCCTGTAGCGCTGCATGGTTCTAAGCTAAGTTTCCTTTCCTTTTTCTGTTCTCTCAGATTTGTCCTCAGGTTTGAAGTGTCTGTGTTGTGCAGCTGGTCTGGTCTGTCTCTAGACAGTTCAGGCTTCACCCACTAGTTAAATGGTGGAGGCTCACAGCGACATACTCAACACACAAGTTTCTGAACTCTGCATGAGGGTTTCTCCGACGAAGTGAGGGCCGTGAGGCACAGCTCCCCGTCCCCCGGTGACCCTGCTAGGTCCACCTTCTTAGGGAAACCCTCTGCAGAGGAGCTGACAGAGCCAGGAACTTGTGAGTTGTGTGTGTCCACTCAGGCATCATTCATGCTTGTTCTGTAGGCAGTTCCTGTCAGAAGGAGGAGGCGCAGCAGGAGCGTCGGGGGGCGGAAGACGGTGCCTCAGTGCCTCTCTCCTTCTGACATTGTTAAAGAAAACACAACAAATTTATAATTATGTAGATAATTACATGTAGATAATGTCCTCAAGTTCTGTATAACCACTTTGTCCTCTCTCTGTGTTTGTTTCTCGTTCGTTGTTGTGTGTGTTTGTGTGCATTTGTCTCTTTCAAACAGGTGCCGGTCCTCACCTCTGCAGTGCTGCCGTCTCCTGTAGCGCTGCATGGTTCTAAGCTAAGTTTCCTTTCCTTTTTCTGTTCTCTCAGATTTGTCCTCAGGTTTGAAGTGTCTGTGTTGTGCAGCTGGTCTGGTCTGTCTCTAGACAGTTCAGGCTTCACCCCCTAGTTAAATGGTGGAGGCTCACAGCGACATACTCAACACACAAGTTTCTGAACTCTGCATGAGGGTTTCTCCGACGAAGTGAGGGCCGTGAGGCACAGCTCCCCGTCCCCCGGTGACCCTGCTAGGTCCACCTTCTTAGGGAAACCCTCTGCAGAGGAGCTGACAGAGCCAGGAACTTGTGAGTTGTGTGTGTCCACTCAGGCATCATTCATGCTTGTTCTGTAGGCAGTTCCTGTCAGAAGGAGGAGGCGCAGCAGGAGCGTCGGGGGGCGGAAGACGGTGCCTCAGTGCCTCTCTCCTTCTGACATTGTTAAAGAAAACACAACAAATTTATAATTATGTAGATAATTACATGTAGATAATGTCCTCAAGTTCTGTATAACCACTTTTTCCTCTCTCTGTGTTTGTTTCTCGTTCGTTGTTGTGTGTGTTTGTGTGCATTTGTCTCTTTCAAACAGGTGCCGGTCCTCACCTCTGCAGTGCTGCCGTCTCCTGTAGCGCTGCATGGTTCTAAGCTAAGTTTCCTTTCCTTTTTCTGTTCTCTCAGATTTGTCCTCAGGTTTGAAGTGTCTGTGTTGTGCAGCTGGTCTGGTCTGTCTCTAGACAGTTCAGGCTTCACCCACTAGTTAAATGGTGGAGGCTCACAGCGACATACTCAACACACAAGTTTCTGAACTCTGCATGAGGGTTTCTCCGACGAAGTGAGGGCCGTGAGGCACAGCTCCCCGTCCCCCGGTGACCCTGCTAGGTCCACCTTCTTAGGGAAACCCTCTGCAGAGGAGCTGACAGAGCCAGGAACTTGTGAGTTGTGTGTGTCCACTCAGGCATCATTCATGCTTGTTCTGTAGGCAGTTCCTGTCAGAAGGAGGAGGCGCAGCAGGAGCGTCGGGGGGCGGAAGACGGTGCCTCAGTGCCTCTCTCCTTCTGACATTGTTAAAGAAAACACAACAAATTTATAATTATGTAGATAATTACATGTAGATAATGTCCTCAAGTTCTGTATAACCACTTTGTCCTCTCTCTGTGTTTGTTTCTCGTTCGTTGTTGTGTGTGTTTGTGTGCATTTGTCTCTTTCAAACAGGTGCCGGTCCTCACCTCTGCAGTGCTGCCGTCTCCTGTAGCGCTGCATGGTTCTAAGCTAAGTTTCCTTTCCTTTTTCTGTTCTCTCAGATTTGTCCTCAGGTTTGAAGTGTCTGTGTTGTGCAGCTGGTCTGGTCTGTCTCTAGACAGTTCAGGCTTCACCCCCTAGTTAAATGGTGGAGGCTCACAGCGACATACTCAACACACAAGTTTCTGAACTCTGCATGAGGGTTTCTCCGACGAAGTGAGGGCCGTGAGGCACAGCTCCCCGTCCCCCGGTGACCCTGCTAGGTCCACCTTCTTAGGGAAACCCTCTGCAGAGGAGCTGACAGAGCCAGGAACTTGTGAGTTGTGTGTGTCCACTCAGGCATCATTCATGCTTGTTCTGTAGGCAGTTCCTGTCAGAAGGAGGAGGCGCAGCAGGAGCGTCGGGGGGCGGAAGACGGTGCCTCAGTGCCTCTCTCCTTCTGACATTGTTAAAGAAAACACAACAAATTTATAATTATGTAGATAATTACATGTAGATAATGTCCTCAAGTTCTGTATAACCACTTTTTCCTCTCTCTGTGTTTGTTTCTCGTTCGTTGTTGTGTGTGTTTGTGTGCATTTGTCTCTTTCAAACAGGTGCCGGTCCTCACCTCTGCAGTGCTGCCGTCTCCTGTAGCGCTGCATGGTTCTAAGCTAAGTTTCCTTTCCTTTTTCTGTTCTCTCAGATTTGTCCTCAGGTTTGAAGTGTCTGTGTTGTGCAGCTGGTCTGGTCTGTCTCTAGACAGTTCAGGCTTCACCCACTAGTTAAATGGTGGAGGCTCACAGCGACATACTCAACACACAAGTTTCTGAACTCTGCATGAGGGTTTCTCCGACGAAGTGAGGGCCGTGAGGCACAGCTCCCCGTCCCCCGGTGACCCTGCTAGGTCCACCTTCTTAGGGAAACCCTCTGCAGAGGAGCTGACAGAGCCAGGAACTTGTGAGTTGTGTGTGTCCACTCAGGCATCATTCATGCTTGTTCTGTAGGCAGTTCCTGTCAGAAGGAGGAGGCGCAGCAGGAGCGTCGGGGGGCGGAAGACGGTGCCTCAGTGCCTCTCTCCTTCTGACATTGTTAAAGAAAACACAACAAATTTATAATTATGTAGATAATTACATGTAGATAATGTCCTCAAGTTCTGTATAACCACTTTGTCCTCTCTCTGTGTTTGTTTCTCGTTCGTTGTTGTGTGTGTTTGTGTGCATTTGTCTCTTTCAAACAGGTGCCGGTCCTCACCTCTGCAGTGCTGCCGTCTCCTGTAGCGCTGCATGGTTCTAAGCTAAGTTTCCTTTCCTTTTTCTGTTCTCTCAGATTTGTCCTCAGGTTTGAAGTGTCTGTGTTGTGCAGCTGGTCTGGTCTGTCTCTAGACAGTTCAGGCTTCACCCCCTAGTTAAATGGTGGAGGCTCACAGCGACATACTCAACACACAAGTTTCTGAACTCTGCATGAGGGTTTCTCCGACGAAGTGAGGGCCGTGAGGCACAGCTCCCCGTCCCCCGGTGACCCTGCTAGGTCCACCTTCTTAGGGAAACCCTCTGCAGAGGAGCTGACAGAGCCAGGAACTTGTGAGTTGTGTGTGTCCACTCAGGCATCATTCATGCTTGTTCTGTAGGCAGTTCCTGTCAGAAGGAGGAGGCGCAGCAGGAGCGTCGGGGGGCGGAAGACGGTGCCTCAGTGCCTCTCTCCTTCTGACATTGTTAAAGAAAACACAACAAATTTATAATTATGTAGATAATTACATGTAGATAATGTCCTCAAGTTCTGTATAACCACTTTTTCCTCTCTCTGTGTTTGTTTCTCGTTCGTTGTTGTGTGTGTTTGTGTGCATTTGTCTCTTTCAAACAGGTGCCGGTCCTCACCTCTGCAGTGCTGCCGTCTCCTGTAGCGCTGCATGGTTCTAAGCTAAGTTTCCTTTCCTTTTTCTGTTCTCTCAGATTTGTCCTCAGGTTTGAAGTGTCTGTGTTGTGCAGCTGGTCTGCTCTGTCTCTAGACAGTTCAGGCTTCACCCCCTAGTTAAATGGTGGAGGCTCACAGCGACATACTCAACACACAAGTTTCTGAACTCTGCATGAGGGTTTCTCCGACGAAGTGAGGGCCGTGAGGCACAGCTCCCCGTCCCCCGGTGACCCTGCTAGGTCCACCTTCTTAGGGAAACCCTCTGCAGAGGAGCTGACAGAGCCAGGAACTTGTGAGTTGTGTGTGTCCACTCAGGCATCATTCATGCTTGTTCTGTAGGCAGTTCCTGTCAGAAGGAGAAGGCGCAGCAGGAGCGTCGGGGGGCGGAAGACGGTGCCTCAGTGCCTCTCTCCTTCTGACATTGTTAAAGAAAACACAACAAATTTATAATTATGTAGATAATTACATGTAGATAATGTCCTCAAGTTCTGTATAACCACTTTGTCCTCTCTCTGTGTTTGTTTCTCGTTCGTTGTTGTGTGTGTTTGTGTGCATTTGTCTCTTTCAAACAGGTGCCGGTCCTCACCTCTGCAGTGCTGCCGTCTCCTGTAGCGCTGCATGGTTCTAAGCTAAGTTTCCTTTCCTTTTTCTGTTCTCTCAGATTTGTCCTCAGGTTTGAAGTGTCTGTGTTGTGCAGCTGGTCTGGTCTGTCTCTAGACAGTTCAGGCTTCACCCCCTAGTTAAATGGTGGAGGCTCACAGCGACATACTCAACACACAAGTTTCTGAACTCTGCATGAGGGTTTCTCCGACGAAGTGAGGGCCGTGAGGCACAGCTCCCCGTCCCCCGGTGACCCTGCTAGGTCCACCTTCTTAGGGAAACCCTCTGCAGAGGAGCTGACAGAGCCAGGAACTTGTGAGTTGTGTGTGTCCACTCAGGCATCATTCATGCTTGTTCTGTAGGCAGTTCCTGTCAGAAGGAGGAGGCGCAGCAGGAGCGTCGGGGGGCGGAAGACGGTGCCTCAGTGCCTCTCTCCTTCTGACATTGTTAAAGAAAACACAACAAATTTATAATTATGTAGATAATTACATGTAGATAATGTCCTCAAGTTCTGTATAACCACTTTGTCCTCTCTCTGTGTTTGTTTCTCGTTCGTTGTTGTGTGTGTTTGTGTGCATTTGTCTCTTTCAAACAGGTGCCGGTCCTCACCTCTGCAGTGCTGCCGTCTCCTGTAGCGCTGCATGGTTCTAAGCTAAGTTTCCTTTCCTTTTTCTGTTCTCTCAGATTTGTCCTCAGGTTTGAAGTGTCTGTGTTGTGCAGCTGGTCTGGTCTGGTCTGTCTCTAGACAGTTCAGGCTTCACCCACTAGTTAAATGGTGGAGGCTCACAGCGACATACTCAACACACAAGTTTCTGAACTCTGCATGAGGGTTTCTCCGACGAAGCGAGGGCCGTGAGGCACAGCTCCCCGTCCCCCGGTGACCCTGCTAGGTCCACCTTCTTAGGGAAACCCTCTGCAGAGGAGCTGACAGAGCCAGGAACTTGTGAGTTGTGTGTGTCCACTCAGGCATCATTCATGCTTGTTCTGTAGGCAGTTCCTGTCAGAAGGAGGAGGCGCAGCAGGAGCGTCGGGGGGCGGAAGACGGTGCCTCAGTGCCTCTCTCCTTCTGACATTGTTAAAGAAAACACAACAAATTTATAATTATGTAGATAATTACATGTAGATAATGTCCTCAAGTTCTGTATAACCACTTTGTCCTCTCTCTGTGTTTGTTTCTCGTTCGTTGTTGTGTGTGTTTGTGTGCATTTGTCTCTTTCAAACAGGTGCCGGTCCTCACCTCTGCAGTGCTGCCGTCTCCTGTAGCGCTGCATGGTTCTAAGCTAAGTTTCCTTTCCTTTTTCTGTTCTCTCAGATTTGTCCTCAGGTTTGAAGTGTCTGTGTTGTGCAGCTGGTCTGGTCTGTCTCTAGACAGTTCAGGCTTCACCCACTAGTTAAATGGTGGAGGCTCACAGCGACATACTCAACACACAAGTTTCTGAACTCTGCATGAGGGTTTCTCCGACGAAGTGAGGGCCGTGAGGCACAGCTCCCCGTCCCCCGGTGACCCTGCTAGGTCCACCTTCTTAGGGAAACCCTCTGCAGAGGAGCTGACAGAGCCAGGAACTTGTGAGTTGTGTGTGTCCACTCAGGCATCATTCATGCTTGTTCTGTAGGCAGTTCCTGTCAGAAGGAGGAGGCGCAGCAGGAGCGTCGGGGGGCGGAAGACGGTGCCTCAGTGCCTCTCTCCTTCTGACATTGTTAAAGAAAACACAACAAATTTATAATTATGTAGATAATTACATGTAGATAATGTCCTCAAGTTCTGTATAACCACTTTGTCCTCTCTCTGTGTTTGTTTCTCGTTCGTTGTTGTGTGTGTTTGTGTGCATTTGTCTCTTTCAAACAGGTGCCGGTCCTCACCTCTGCAGTGCTGCCGTCTCCTGTAGCGCTGCATGGTTCTAAGCTAAGTTTCCTTTCCTTTTTCTGTTCTCTCAGATTTGTCCTCAGGTTTGAAGTGTCTGTGTTGTGCAGCTGGTCTGGTCTGTCTCTAGACAGTTCAGGCTTCACCCCCTAGTTAAATGGTGGAGGCTCACAGCGACATACTCAACACACAAGTTTCTGAACTCTGCATGAGGGTTTCTCCGACGAAGTGAGGGCCGTGAGGCACAGCTCCCCGTCCCCCGGTGACCCTGCTAGGTCCACCTTCTTAGGGAAACCCTCTGCAGAGGAGCTGACAGAGCCAGGAACTTGTGAGTTGTGTGTGTCCACTCAGGCATCATTCATGCTTGTTCTGTAGGCAGTTCCTGTCAGAAGGAGGAGGCGCAGCAGGAGCGTCGGGGGGCGGAAGACGGTGCCTCAGTGCCTCTCTCCTTCTGACATTGTTAAAGAAAACACAACAAATTTATAATTATGTAGATAATTACATGTAGATAATGTCCTCAAGTTCTGTATAACCACTTTTTCCTCTCTCTGTGTTTGTTTCTCGTTCGTTGTTGTGTGTGTTTGTGTGCATTTGTCTCTTTCAAACAGGTGCCGGTCCTCACCTCTGCAGTGCTGCCGTCTCCTGTAGCGCTGCATGGTTCTAAGCTAAGTTTCCTTTCCTTTTTCTGTTCTCTCAGATTTGTCCTCAGGTTTGAAGTGTCTGTGTTGTGCAGCTGGTCTGGTCTGTCTCTAGACAGTTCAGGCTTCACCCACTAGTTAAATGGTGGAGGCTCACAGCGACATACTCAACACACAAGTTTCTGAACTCTGCATGAGGGTTTCTCCGACGAAGTGAGGGCCGTGAGGCACAGCTCCCCGTCCCCCGGTGACCCTGCTAGGTCCACCTTCTTAGGGAAACCCTCTGCAGAGGAGCTGACAGAGCCAGGAACTTGTGAGTTGTGTGTGTCCACTCAGGCATCATTCATGCTTGTTCTGTAGGCAGTTCCTGTCAGAAGGAGGAGGCGCAGCAGGAGCGTCGGGGGGCGGAAGACGGTGCCTCAGTGCCTCTCTCCTTCTGACATTGTTAAAGAAAACACAACAAATTTATAATTATGTAGATAATTACATGTAGATAATGTCCTCAAGTTCTGTATAACCACTTTGTCCTCTCTCTGTGTTTGTTTCTCGTTCGTTGTTGTGTGTGTTTGTGTGCATTTGTCTCTTTCAAACAGGTGCCGGTCCTCACCTCTGCAGTGCTGCCGTCTCCTGTAGCGCTGCATGGTTCTAAGCTAAGTTTCCTTTCCTTTTTCTGTTCTCTCAGATTTGTCCTCAGGTTTGAAGTGTCTGTGTTGTGCAGCTGGTCTGCTCTGTCTCTAGACAGTTCAGGCTTCACCCCCTAGTTAAATGGTGGAGGCTCACAGCGACATACTCAACACACAAGTTTCTGAACTCTGCATGAGGGTTTCTCCGACGAAGTGAGGGCCGTGAGGCACAGCTCCCCGTCCCCCGGTGACCCTGCTAGGTCCACCTTCTTAGGGAAACCCTCTGCAGAGGAGCTGACAGAGCCAGGAACTTGTGAGTTGTGTGTGTCCACTCAGGCATCATTCATGCTTGTTCTGTAGGCAGTTCCTGTCAGAAGGAGGAGGCGCAGCAGGAGCGTCGGGGGGCGGAAGACGGTGCCTCAGTGCCTCTCTCCTTCTGACATTGTTAAAGAAAACACAACAAATTTATAATTATGTAGATAATTACATGTAGATAATGTCCTCAAGTTCTGTATAACCACTTTGTCCTCTCTCTGTGTTTGTTTCTCGTTCGTTGTTGTGTGTGTTTGTGTGCATTTGTCTCTTTCAAACAGGTGCCGGTCCTCACCTCTGCAGTGCTGCCGTCTCCTGTAGCGCTGCATGGTTCTAAGCTAAGTTTCCTTTCCTTTTTCTGTTCTCTCAGATTTGTCCTCAGGTTTGAAGTGTCTGTGTTGTGCAGCTGGTCTGGTCTGTCTCTAGACAGTTCAGGCTTCACCCACTAGTTAAATGGTGGAGGCTCACAGCGACATACTCAACACACAAGTTTCTGAACTCTGCATGAGGGTTTCTCCGACGAAGTGAGGGCCGTGAGGCACAGCTCCCCGTCCCCCGGTGACCCTGCTAGGTCCACCTTCTTAGGGAAACCCTCTGCAGAGGAGCTGACAGAGCCAGGAACTTGTGAGTTGTGTGTGTCCACTCAGGCATCATTCATGCTTGTTCTGTAGGCAGTTCCTGTCAGAAGGAGGAGGCGCAGCAGGAGCGTCGGGGGGCGGAAGACGGTGCCTCAGTGCCTCTCTCCTTCTGACATTGTTAAAGAAAACACAACAAATTTATAATTATGTAGATAATTACATGTAGATAATGTCCTCAAGTTCTGTATAACCACTTTGTCCTCTCTCTGTGTTTGTTTCTCGTTCGTTGTTGTGTGTGTTTGTGTGCATTTGTCTCTTTCAAACAGGTGCCGGTCCTCACCTCTGCAGTGCTGCCGTCTCCTGTAGCGCTGCATGGTTCTAAGCTAAGTTTCCTTTCCTTTTTCTGTTCTCTCAGATTTGTCCTCAGGTTTGAAGTGTCTGTGTTGTGCAGCTGGTCTGGTCTGTCTCTAGACAGTTCAGGCTTCACCCCCTAGTTAAATGGTGGAGGCTCACAGCGACATACTCAACACACAAGTTTCTGAACTCTGCATGAGGGTTTCTCCGACGAAGTGAGGGCCGTGAGGCACAGCTCCCCGTCCCCCGGTGACCCTGCTAGGTCCACCTTCTTAGGGAAACCCTCTGCAGAGGAGCTGACAGAGCCAGGAACTTGTGAGTTGTGTGTGTCCACTCAGGCATCATTCATGCTTGTTCTGTAGGCAGTTCCTGTCAGAAGGAGGAGGCGCAGCAGGAGCGTCGGGGGGCGGAAGACGGTGCCTCAGTGCCTCTCTCCTTCTGACATTGTTAAAGAAAACACAACAAATTTATAATTATGTAGATAATTACATGTAGATAATGTCCTCAAGTTCTGTATAACCACTTTTTCCTCTCTCTGTGTTTGTTTCTCGTTCGTTGTTGTGTGTGTTTGTGTGCATTTGTCTCTTTCAAACAGGTGCCGGTCCTCACCTCTGCAGTGCTGCCGTCTCCTGTAGCGCTGCATGGTTCTAAGCTAAGTTTCCTTTCCTTTTTCTGTTCTCTCAGATTTGTCCTCAGGTTTGAAGTGTCTGTGTTGTGCAGCTGGTCTGGTCTGTCTCTAGACAGTTCAGGCTTCACCCACTAGTTAAATGGTGGAGGCTCACAGCGACATACTCAACACACAAGTTTCTGAACTCTGCATGAGGGTTTCTCCGACGAAGTGAGGGCCGTGAGGCACAGCTCCCCGTCCCCCGGTGACCCTGCTAGGTCCACCTTCTTAGGGAAACCCTCTGCAGAGGAGCTGACAGAGCCAGGAACTTGTGAGTTGTGTGTGTCCACTCAGGCATCATTCATGCTTGTTCTGTAGGCAGTTCCTGTCAGAAGGAGGAGGCGCAGCAGGAGCGTCGGGGGGCGGAAGACGGTGCCTCAGTGCCTCTCTCCTTCTGACATTGTTAAAGAAAACACAACAAATTTATAATTATGTAGATAATTACATGTAGATAATGTCCTCAAGTTCTGTATAACCACTTTGTCCTCTCTCTGTGTTTGTTTCTCGTTCGTTGTTGTGTGTGTTTGTGTGCATTTGTCTCTTTCAAACAGGTGCCGGTCCTCACCTCTGCAGTGCTGCCGTCTCCTGTAGCGCTGCATGGTTCTAAGCTAAGTTTCCTTTCCTTTTTCTGTTCTCTCAGATTTGTCCTCAGGTTTGAAGTGTCTGTGTTGTGCAGCTGGTCTGGTCTGTCTCTAGACAGTTCAGGCTTCACCCCCTAGTTAAATGGTGGAGGCTCACAGCGACATACTCAACACACAAGTTTCTGAACTCTGCATGAGGGTTTCTCCGACGAAGTGAGGGCCGTGAGGCACAGCTCCCCGTCCCCCGGTGACCCTGCTAGGTCCACCTTCTTAGGGAAACCCTCTGCAGAGGAGCTGACAGAGCCAGGAACTTGTGAGTTGTGTGTGTCCACTCAGGCATCATTCATGCTTGTTCTGTAGGCAGTTCCTGTCAGAAGGAGGAGGCGCAGCAGGAGCGTCGGGGGGCGGAAGACGGTGCCTCAGTGCCTCTCTCCTGACATTGTTAAAGAAAACACAACAAATTTATAATTATGTAGATAATTACATGTAGATAATGTCCTCAAGTTCTGTATAACCACTTTTTCCTCTCTCTGTGTTTGTTTCTCGTTCGTTGTTGTGTGTGTTTGTGTGCATTTGTCTCTTTCAAACAGGTGCCGGTCCTCACCTCTGCAGTGCTGCCGTCTCCTGTAGCGCTGCATGGTTCTAAGCTAAGTTTCCTTTCCTTTTTCTGTTCTCTCAGATTTGTCCTCAGGTTTGAAGTGTCTGTGTTGTGCAGCTGGTCTGGTCTGTCTCTAGACAGTTCAGGCTTCACCCACTAGTTAAATGGTGGAGGCTCACAGCGACATACTCAACACACAAGTTTCTGAACTCTGCATGAGGGTTTCTCCGACGAAGTGAGGGCCGTGAGGCACAGCTCCCCGTCCCCCGGTGACCCTGCTAGGTCCACCTTCTTAGGGAAACCCTCTGCAGAGGAGCTGACAGAGCCAGGAACTTGTGAGTTGTGTGTGTCCACTCAGGCATCATTCATGCTTGTTCTGTAGGCAGTTCCTGTCAGAAGGAGGAGGCGCAGCAGGAGCGTCGGGGGGCGGAAGACGGTGCCTCAGTGCCTCTCTCCTTCTGACATTGTTAAAGAAAACACAACAAATTTATAATTATGTAGATAATTACATGTAGATAATGTCCTCAAGTTCTGTATAACCACTTTGTCCTCTCTCTGTGTTTGTTTCTCGTTCGTTGTTGTGTGTGTTTGTGTGCATTTGTCTCTTTCAAACAGGTGCCGGTCCTCACCTCTGCAGTGCTGCCGTCTCCTGTAGCGCTGCATGGTTCTAAGCTAAGTTTCCTTTCCTTTTTCTGTTCTCTCAGATTTGTCCTCAGGTTTGAAGTGTCTGTGTTGTGCAGCTGGTCTGGTCTGGTCTGTCTCTAGACAGTTCAGGCTTCACCCACTAGTTAAATGGTGGAGGCTCACAGCGACATACTCAACACACAAGTTTCTGAACTCTGCATGAGGGTTTCTCCGACGAAGTGAGGGCCGTGAGGCACAGCTCCCCGTCCCCCGGTGACCCTGCTAGGTCCACCTTCTTAGGGAAACCCTCTGCAGAGGAGCTGACAGAGCCAGGAACTTGTGAGTTGTGTGTGTCCACTCAGGCATCATTCATGCTTGTTCTGTAGGCAGTTCCTGTCAGAAGGAGGAGGCGCAGCAGGAGCGTCGGGGGGCGGAAGACGGTGCCTCAGTGCCTCTCTCCTTCTGACATTGTTAAAGAAAACACAACAAATTTATAATTATGTAGATAATTACATGTAGATAATGTCCTCAAGTTCTGTATAACCACTTTGTCCTCTCTCTGTGTTTGTTTCTCGTTCGTTGTTGTGTGTGTTTGTGTGCATTTGTCTCTTTCAAACAGGTGCCGGTCCTCACCTCTGCAGTGCTGCCGTCTCCTGTAGCGCTGCATGGTTCTAAGCTAAGTTTCCTTTCCTTTTTCTGTTCTCTCAGATTTGTCCTCAGGTTTGAAGTGTCTGTGTTGTGCAGCTGGTCTGGTCTGGTCTGTCTCTAGACAGTTCAGGCTTCACCCACTAGTTAAATGGTGGAGGCTCACAGCGACATACTCAACACACAAGTTTCTGAACTCTGCATGAGGGTTTCTCCGACGAAGCGAGGGCCGTGAGGCACAGCTCCCCGTCCCCCGGTGACCCTGCTAGGTCCACCTTCTTAGGGAAACCCTCTGCAGAGGAGCTGACAGAGCCAGGAACTTGTGAGTTGTGTGTGTCCACTCAGGCATCATTCATGCTTGTTCTGTAGGCAGTTCCTGTCAGAAGGAGGAGGCGCAGCAGGAGCGTCGGGGGGCGGAAGACGGTGCCTCAGTGCCTCTCTCCTTCTGACATTGTTAAAGAAAACACAACAAATTTATAATTATGTAGATAATTACATGTAGATAATGTCCTCAAGTTCTGTATAACCACTTTGTCCTCTCTCTGTGTTTGTTTCTCGTTCGTTGTTGTGTGTGTTTGTGTGCATTTGTCTCTTTCAAACAGGTGCCGGTCCTCACCTCTGCAGTGCTGCCGTCTCCTGTAGCGCTGCATGGTTCTAAGCTAAGTTTCCTTTCCTTTTTCTGTTCTCTCAGATTTGTCCTCAGGTTTGAAGTGTCTGTGTTGTGCAGCTGGTCTGGTCTGTCTCTAGACAGTTCAGGCTTCACCCCCTAGTTAAATGGTGGAGGCTCACAGCGACATACTCAACACACAAGTTTCTGAACTCTGCATGAGGGTTTCTCCGACGAAGTGAGGGCCGTGAGGCACAGCTCCCCGTCCCCCGGTGACCCTGCTAGGTCCACCTTCTTAGGGAAACCCTCTGCAGAGGAGCTGACAGAGCCAGGAACTTGTGAGTTGTGTGTGTCCACTCAGGCATCATTCATGCTTGTTCTGTAGGCAGTTCCTGTCAGAAGGAGGAGGCGCAGCAGGAGCGTCGGGGGGCGGAAGACGGTGCCTCAGTGCCTCTCTCCTGACATTGTTAAAGAAAACACAACAAATTTATAATTATGTAGATAATTACATGTAGATAATGTCCTCAAGTTCTGTATAACCACTTTTTCCTCTCTCTGTGTTTGTTTCTCGTTCGTTGTTGTGTGTGTTTGTGTGCATTTGTCTCTTTCAAACAGGTGCCGGTCCTCACCTCTGCAGTGCTGCCGTCTCCTGTAGCGCTGCATGGTTCTAAGCTAAGTTTCCTTTCCTTTTTCTGTTCTCTCAGATTTGTCCTCAGGTTTGAAGTGTCTGTGTTGTGCAGCTGGTCTGGTCTGTCTCTAGACAGTTCAGGCTTCACCCACTAGTTAAATGGTGGAGGCTCACAGCGACATACTCAACACACAAGTTTCTGAACTCTGCATGAGGGTTTCTCCGACGAAGTGAGGGCCGTGAGGCACAGCTCCCCGTCCCCCGGTGACCCTGCTAGGTCCACCTTCTTAGGGAAACCCTCTGCAGAGGAGCTGACAGAGCCAGGAACTTGTGAGTTGTGTGTGTCCACTCAGGCATCATTCATGCTTGTTCTGTAGGCAGTTCCTGTCAGAAGGAGGAGGCGCAGCAGGAGCGTCGGGGGGCGGAAGACGGTGCCTCAGTGCCTCTCTCCTTCTGACATTGTTAAAGAAAACACAACAAATTTATAATTATGTAGATAATTACATGTAGATAATGTCCTCAAGTTCTGTATAACCACTTTGTCCTCTCTCTGTGTTTGTTTCTCGTTCGTTGTTGTGTGTGTTTGTGTGCATTTGTCTCTTTCAAACAGGTGCCGGTCCTCACCTCTGCAGTGCTGCCGTCTCCTGTAGCGCTGCATGGTTCTAAGCTAAGTTTCCTTTCCTTTTTCTGTTCTCTCAGATTTGTCCTCAGGTTTGAAGTGTCTGTGTTGTGCAGCTGGTCTGGTCTGGTCTGTCTCTAGACAGTTCAGGCTTCACCCACTAGTTAAATGGTGGAGGCTCACAGCGACATACTCAACACACAAGTTTCTGAACTCTGCATGAGGGTTTCTCCGACGAAGTGAGGGCCGTGAGGCACAGCTCCCCGTCCCCCGGTGACCCTGCTAGGTCCACCTTCTTAGGGAAACCCTCTGCAGAGGAGCTGACAGAGCCAGGAACTTGTGAGTTGTGTGTGTCCACTCAGGCATCATTCATGCTTGTTCTGTAGGCAGTTCCTGTCAGAAGGAGGAGGCGCAGCAGGAGCGTCGGGGGGCGGAAGACGGTGCCTCAGTGCCTCTCTCCTTCTGACATTGTTAAAGAAAACACAACAAATTTATAATTATGTAGATAATTACATGTAGATAATGTCCTCAAGTTCTGTATAACCACTTTGTCCTCTCTCTGTGTTTGTTTCTCGTTCGTTGTTGTGTGTGTTTGTGTGCATTTGTCTCTTTCAAACAGGTGCCGGTCCTCACCTCTGCAGTGCTGCCGTCTCCTGTAGCGCTGCATGGTTCTAAGCTAAGTTTCCTTTCCTTTTTCTGTTCTCTCAGATTTGTCCTCAGGTTTGAAGTGTCTGTGTTGTGCAGCTGGTCTGGTCTGGTCTGTCTCTAGACAGTTCAGGCTTCACCCACTAGTTAAATGGTGGAGGCTCACAGCGACATACTCAACACACAAGTTTCTGAACTCTGCATGAGGGTTTCTCCGACGAAGCGAGGGCCGTGAGGCACAGCTCCCCGTCCCCCGGTGACCCTGCTAGGTCCACCTTCTTAGGGAAACCCTCTGCAGAGGAGCTGACAGAGCCAGGAACTTGTGAGTTGTGTGTGTCCACTCAGGCATCATTCATGCTTGTTCTGTAGGCAGTTCCTGTCAGAAGGAGGAGGCGCAGCAGGAGCGTCGGGGGGCGGAAGACGGTGCCTCAGTGCCTCTCTCCTTCTGACATTGTTAAAGAAAACACAACAAATTTATAATTATGTAGATAATTACATGTAGATAATGTCCTCAAGTTCTGTATAACCACTTTGTCCTCTCTCTGTGTTTGTTTCTCGTTCGTTGTTGTGTGTGTTTGTGTGCATTTGTCTCTTTCAAACAGGTGCCGGTCCTCACCTCTGCAGTGCTGCCGTCTCCTGTAGCGCTGCATGGTTCTAAGCTAAGTTTCCTTTCCTTTTTCTGTTCTCTCAGATTTGTCCTCAGGTTTGAAGTGTCTGTGTTGTGCAGCTGGTCTGGTCTGTCTCTAGACAGTTCAGGCTTCACCCACTAGTTAAATGGTGGAGGCTCACAGCGACATACTCAACACACAAGTTTCTGAACTCTGCATGAGGGTTTCTCCGACGAAGTGAGGGCCGTGAGGCACAGCTCCCCGTCCCCCGGTGACCCTGCTAGGTCCACCTTCTTAGGGAAACCCTCTGCAGAGGAGCTGACAGAGCCAGGAACTTGTGAGTTGTGTGTGTCCACTCAGGCATCATTCATGCTTGTTCTGTAGGCAGTTCCTGTCAGAAGGAGGAGGCGCAGCAGGAGCGTCGGGGGGCGGAAGACGGTGCCTCAGTGCCTCTCTCCTTCTGACATTGTTAAAGAAAACACAACAAATTTATAATTATGTAGATAATTACATGTAGATAATGTCCTCAAGTTCTGTATAACCACTTTGTCCTCTCTCTGTGTTTGTTTCTCGTTCGTTGTTGTGTGTGTTTGTGTGCATTTGTCTCTTTCAAACAGGTGCCGGTCCTCACCTCTGCAGTGCTGCCGTCTCCTGTAGCGCTGCATGGTTCTAAGCTAAGTTTCCTTTCCTTTTTCTGTTCTCTCAGATTTGTCCTCAGGTTTGAAGTGTCTGTGTTGTGCAGCTGGTCTGGTCTGTCTCTAGACAGTTCAGGCTTCACCCCCTAGTTAAATGGTGGAGGCTCACAGCGACATACTCAACACACAAGTTTCTGAACTCTGCATGAGGGTTTCTCCGACGAAGTGAGGGCCGTGAGGCACAGCTCCCCGTCCCCCGGTGACCCTGCTAGGTCCACCTTCTTAGGGAAACCCTCTGCAGAGGAGCTGACAGAGCCAGGAACTTGTGAGTTGTGTGTGTCCACTCAGGCATCATTCATGCTTGTTCTGTAGGCAGTTCCTGTCAGAAGGAGGAGGCGCAGCAGGAGCGTCGGGGGGCGGAAGACGGTGCCTCAGTGCCTCTCTCCTTCTGACATTGTTAAAGAAAACACAACAAATTTATAATTATGTAGATAATTACATGTAGATAATGTCCTCAAGTTCTGTATAACCACTTTGTCCTCTCTCTGTGTTTGTTTCTCGTTCGTTGTTGTGTGTGTTTGTGTGCATTTGTCTCTTTCAAACAGGTGCCGGTCCTCACCTCTGCAGTGCTGCCGTCTCCTGTAGCGCTGCATGGTTCTAAGCTAAGTTTCCTTTCCTTTTTCTGTTCTCTCAGATTTGTCCTCAGGTTTGAAGTGTCTGTGTTGTGCAGCTGGTCTGGTCTGTCTCTAGACAGTTCAGGCTTCACCCCCTAGTTAAATGGTGGAGGCTCACAGCGACATACTCAACACACAAGTTTCTGAACTCTGCATGAGGGTTTCTCCGACGAAGTGAGGGCCGTGAGGCACAGCTCCCCGTCCCCCGGTGACCCTGCTAGGTCCACCTTCTTAGGGAAACCCTCTGCAGAGGAGCTGACAGAGCCAGGAACTTGTGAGTTGTGTGTGTCCACTCAGGCATCATTCATGCTTGTTCTGTAGGCAGTTCCTGTCAGAAGGAGGAGGCGCAGCAGGAGCGTCGGGGGGCGGAAGACGGTGCCTCAGTGCCTCTCTCCTTCTGACATTGTTAAAGAAAACACAACAAATTTATAATTATGTAGATAATTACATGTAGATAATGTCCTCAAGTTCTGTATAACCACTTTTTCCTCTCTCTGTGTTTGTTTCTCGTTCGTTGTTGTGTGTGTTTGTGTGCATTTGTCTCTTTCAAACAGGTGCCGGTCCTCACCTCTGCAGTGCTGCCGTCTCCTGTAGCGCTGCATGGTTCTAAGCTAAGTTTCCTTTCCTTTTTCTGTTCTCTCAGATTTGTCCTCAGGTTTGAAGTGTCTGTGTTGTGCAGCTGGTCTGGTCTGTCTCTAGACAGTTCAGGCTTCACCCACTAGTTAAATGGTGGAGGCTCACAGCGACATACTCAACACACAAGTTTCTGAACTCTGCATGAGGGTTTCTCCGACGAAGTGAGGGCCGTGAGGCACAGCTCCCCGTCCCCCGGTGACCCTGCTAGGTCCACCTTCTTAGGGAAACCCTCTGCAGAGGAGCTGACAGAGCCAGGAACTTGTGAGTTGTGTGTGTCCACTCAGGCATCATTCAT
Source organism: Diplotaxodon limnothrissa (assembly GCF_057381915.1). Classification (NCBI taxonomy): domain Eukaryota; kingdom Metazoa; phylum Chordata; class Actinopteri; order Cichliformes; family Cichlidae; genus Diplotaxodon; species Diplotaxodon limnothrissa. The sequence continues at coordinate 484,755 of NW_028188566.1, read as the reverse complement.
GCTTGTTCTGTAGGCAGTTCCTGTCAGAAGGAGGAGGCGCAGCAGGAGCGTCGGGGGGCGGAAGACGGTGCCTCAGTGCCTCTCTCCTTCTGACATTGTTAAAGAAAACACAACAAATTTATAATTATGTAGATAATTACATGTAGATAATGTCCTCAAGTTCTGTATAACCACTTTGTCCTCTCTCTGTGTTTGTTTCTCGTTCGTTGTTGTGTGTGTTTGTGTGCATTTGTCTCTTTCAAACAGGTGCCGGTCCTCACCTCTGCAGTGCTGCCGTCTCCTGTAGCGCTGCATGGTTCTAAGCTAAGTTTCCTTTCCTTTTTCTGTTCTCTCAGATTTGTCCTCAGGTTTGAAGTGTCTGTGTTGTGCAGCTGGTCTGGTCTGTCTCTAGACAGTTCAGGCTTCACCCCCTAGTTAAATGGTGGAGGCTCACAGCGACATACTCAACACACAAGTTTCTGAACTCTGCATGAGGGTTTCTCCGACGAAGTGAGGGCCGTGAGGCACAGCTCCCCGTCCCCCGGTGACCCTGCTAGGTCCACCTTCTTAGGGAAACCCTCTGCAGAGGAGCTGACAGAGCCAGGAACTTGTGAGTTGTGTGTGTCCACTCAGGCATCATTCATGCTTGTTCTGTAGGCAGTTCCTGTCAGAAGGAGGAGGCGCAGCAGGAGCGTCGGGGGGCGGAAGACGGTGCCTCAGTGCCTCTCTCCTTCTGACATTGTTAAAGAAAACACAACAAATTTATAATTATGTAGATAATTACATGTAGATAATGTCCTCAAGTTCTGTATAACCACTTTTTCCTCTCTCTGTGTTTGTTTCTCGTTCGTTGTTGTGTGTGTTTGTGTGCATTTGTCTCTTTCAAACAGGTGCCGGTCCTCACCTCTGCAGTGCTGCCGTCTCCTGTAGCGCTGCATGGTTCTAAGCTAAGTTTCCTTTCCTTTTTCTGTTCTCTCAGATTTGTCCTCAGGTTTGAAGTGTCTGTGTTGTGCAGCTGGTCTGGTCTGTCTCTAGACAGTTCAGGCTTCACCCACTAGTTAAATGGTGGAGGCTCACAGCGACATACTCAACACACAAGTTTCTGAACTCTGCATGAGGGTTTCTCCGACGAAGTGAGGGCCGTGAGGCACAGCTCCCCGTCCCCCGGTGACCCTGCTAGGTCCACCTTCTTAGGGAAACCCTCTGCAGAGGAGCTGACAGAGCCAGGAACTTGTGAGTTGTGTGTGTCCACTCAGGCATCATTCATGCTTGTTCTGTAGGCAGTTCCTGTCAGAAGGAGGAGGCGCAGCAGGAGCGTCGGGGGGCGGAAGACGGTGCCTCAGTGCCTCTCTCCTTCTGACATTGTTAAAGAAAACACAACAAATTTATAATTATGTAGATAATTACATGTAGATAATGTCCTCAAGTTCTGTATAACCACTTTGTCCTCTCTCTGTGTTTGTTTCTCGTTCGTTGTTGTGTGTGTTTGTGTGCATTTGTCTCTTTCAAACAGGTGCCGGTCCTCACCTCTGCAGTGCTGCCGTCTCCTGTAGCGCTGCATGGTTCTAAGCTAAGTTTCCTTTCCTTTTTCTGTTCTCTCAGATTTGTCCTCAGGTTTGAAGTGTCTGTGTTGTGCAGCTGGTCTGGTCTGGTCTGTCTCTAGACAGTTCAGGCTTCACCCACTAGTTAAATGGTGGAGGCTCACAGCGACATACTCAACACACAAGTTTCTGAACTCTGCATGAGGGTTTCTCCGACGAAGTGAGGGCCGTGAGGCACAGCTCCCCGTCCCCCGGTGACCCTGCTAGGTCCACCTTCTTAGGGAAACCCTCTGCAGAGGAGCTGACAGAGCCAGGAACTTGTGAGTTGTGTGTGTCCACTCAGGCATCATTCATGCTTGTTCTGTAGGCAGTTCCTGTCAGAAGGAGGAGGCGCAGCAGGAGCGTCGGGGGGCGGAAGACGGTGCCTCAGTGCCTCTCTCCTTCTGACATTGTTAAAGAAAACACAACAAATTTATAATTATGTAGATAATTACATGTAGATAATGTCCTCAAGTTCTGTATAACCACTTTGTCCTCTCTCTGTGTTTGTTTCTCGTTCGTTGTTGTGTGTGTTTGTGTGCATTTGTCTCTTTCAAACAGGTGCCGGTCCTCACCTCTGCAGTGCTGCCGTCTCCTGTAGCGCTGCATGGTTCTAAGCTAAGTTTCCTTTCCTTTTTCTGTTCTCTCAGATTTGTCCTCAGGTTTGAAGTGTCTGTGTTGTGCAGCTGGTCTGGTCTGGTCTGTCTCTAGACAGTTCAGGCTTCACCCACTAGTTAAATGGTGGAGGCTCACAGCGACATACTCAACACACAAGTTTCTGAACTCTGCATGAGGGTTTCTCCGACGAAGCGAGGGCCGTGAGGCACAGCTCCCCGTCCCCCGGTGACCCTGCTAGGTCCACCTTCTTAGGGAAACCCTCTGCAGAGGAGCTGACAGAGCCAGGAACTTGTGAGTTGTGTGTGTCCACTCAGGCATCATTCATGCTTGTTCTGTAGGCAGTTCCTGTCAGAAGGAGGAGGCGCAGCAGGAGCGTCGGGGGGCGGAAGACGGTGCCTCAGTGCCTCTCTCCTTCTGACATTGTTAAAGAAAACACAACAAATTTATAATTATGTAGATAATTACATGTAGATAATGTCCTCAAGTTCTGTATAACCACTTTGTCCTCTCTCTGTGTTTGTTTCTCGTTCGTTGTTGTGTGTGTTTGTGTGCATTTGTCTCTTTCAAACAGGTGCCGGTCCTCACCTCTGCAGTGCTGCCGTCTCCTGTAGCGCTGCATGGTTCTAAGCTAAGTTTCCTTTCCTTTTTCTGTTCTCTCAGATTTGTCCTCAGGTTTGAAGTGTCTGTGTTGTGCAGCTGGTCTGGTCTGTCTCTAGACAGTTCAGGCTTCACCCACTAGTTAAATGGTGGAGGCTCACAGCGACATACTCAACACACAAGTTTCTGAACTCTGCATGAGGGTTTCTCCGACGAAGTGAGGGCCGTGAGGCACAGCTCCCCGTCCCCCGGTGACCCTGCTAGGTCCACCTTCTTAGGGAAACCCTCTGCAGAGGAGCTGACAGAGCCAGGAACTTGTGAGTTGTGTGTGTCCACTCAGGCATCATTCATGCTTGTTCTGTAGGCAGTTCCTGTCAGAAGGAGGAGGCGCAGCAGGAGCGTCGGGGGGCGGAAGACGGTGCCTCAGTGCCTCTCTCCTTCTGACATTGTTAAAGAAAACACAACAAATTTATAATTATGTAGATAATTACATGTAGATAATGTCCTCAAGTTCTGTATAACCACTTTGTCCTCTCTCTGTGTTTGTTTCTCGTTCGTTGTTGTGTGTGTTTGTGTGCATTTGTCTCTTTCAAACAGGTGCCGGTCCTCACCTCTGCAGTGCTGCCGTCTCCTGTAGCGCTGCATGGTTCTAAGCTAAGTTTCCTTTCCTTTTTCTGTTCTCTCAGATTTGTCCTCAGGTTTGAAGTGTCTGTGTTGTGCAGCTGGTCTGGTCTGTCTCTAGACAGTTCAGGCTTCACCCCCTAGTTAAATGGTGGAGGCTCACAGCGACATACTCAACACACAAGTTTCTGAACTCTGCATGAGGGTTTCTCCGACGAAGTGAGGGCCGTGAGGCACAGCTCCCCGTCCCCCGGTGACCCTGCTAGGTCCACCTTCTTAGGGAAACCCTCTGCAGAGGAGCTGACAGAGCCAGGAACTTGTGAGTTGTGTGTGTCCACTCAGGCATCATTCATGCTTGTTCTGTAGGCAGTTCCTGTCAGAAGGAGGAGGCGCAGCAGGAGCGTCGGGGGGCGGAAGACGGTGCCTCAGTGCCTCTCTCCTTCTGACATTGTTAAAGAAAACACAACAAATTTATAATTATGTAGATAATTACATGTAGATAATGTCCTCAAGTTCTGTATAACCACTTTGTCCTCTCTCTGTGTTTGTTTCTCGTTCGTTGTTGTGTGTGTTTGTGTGCATTTGTCTCTTTCAAACAGGTGCCGGTCCTCACCTCTGCAGTGCTGCCGTCTCCTGTAGCGCTGCATGGTTCTAAGCTAAGTTTCCTTTCCTTTTTCTGTTCTCTCAGATTTGTCCTCAGGTTTGAAGTGTCTGTGTTGTGCAGCTGGTCTGGTCTGTCTCTAGACAGTTCAGGCTTCACCCCCTAGTTAAATGGTGGAGGCTCACAGCGACATACTCAACACACAAGTTTCTGAACTCTGCATGAGGGTTTCTCCGACGAAGTGAGGGCCGTGAGGCACAGCTCCCCGTCCCCCGGTGACCCTGCTAGGTCCACCTTCTTAGGGAAACCCTCTGCAGAGGAGCTGACAGAGCCAGGAACTTGTGAGTTGTGTGTGTCCACTCAGGCATCATTCATGCTTGTTCTGTAGGCAGTTCCTGTCAGAAGGAGGAGGCGCAGCAGGAGCGTCGGGGGGCGGAAGACGGTGCCTCAGTGCCTCTCTCCTTCTGACATTGTTAAAGAAAACACAACAAATTTATAATTATGTAGATAATTACATGTAGATAATGTCCTCAAGTTCTGTATAACCACTTTGTCCTCTCTCTGTGTTTGTTTCTCGTTCGTTGTTGTGTGTGTTTGTGTGCATTTGTCTCTTTCAAACAGGTGCCGGTCCTCACCTCTGCAGTGCTGCCGTCTCCTGTAGCGCTGCATGGTTCTAAGCTAAGTTTCCTTTCCTTTTTCTGTTCTCTCAGATTTGTCCTCAGGTTTGAAGTGTCTGTGTTGTGCAGCTGGTCTGCTCTGTCTCTAGACAGTTCAGGCTTCACCCCCTAGTTAAATGGTGGAGGCTCACAGCGACATACTCAACACACAAGTTTCTGAACTCTGCATGAGGGTTTCTCCGACGAAGTGAGGGCCGTGAGGCACAGCTCCCCGTCCCCCGGTGACCCTGCTAGGTCCACCTTCTTAGGGAAACCCTCTGCAGAGGAGCTGACAGAGCCAGGAACTTGTGAGTTGTGTGTGTCCACTCAGGCATCATTCATGCTTGTTCTGTAGGCAGTTCCTGTCAGAAGGAGAAGGCGCAGCAGGAGCGTCGGGGGGCGGAAGACGGTGCCTCAGTGCCTCTCTCCTTCTGACATTGTTAAAGAAAACACAACAAATTTATAATTATGTAGATAATTACATGTAGATAATGTCCTCAAGTTCTGTATAACCACTTTGTCCTCTCTCTGTGTTTGTTTCTCGTTCGTTGTTGTGTGTGTTTGTGTGCATTTGTCTCTTTCAAACAGGTGCCGGTCCTCACCTCTGCAGTGCTGCCGTCTCCTGTAGCGCTGCATGGTTCTAAGCTAAGTTTCCTTTCCTTTTTCTGTTCTCTCAGATTTGTCCTCAGGTTTGAAGTGTCTGTGTTGTGCAGCTGGTCTGGTCTGTCTCTAGACAGTTCAGGCTTCACCCCCTAGTTAAATGGTGGAGGCTCACAGCGACATACTCAACACACAAGTTTCTGAACTCTGCATGAGGGTTTCTCCGACGAAGTGAGGGCCGTGAGGCACAGCTCCCCGTCCCCCGGTGACCCTGCTAGGTCCACCTTCTTAGGGAAACCCTCTGCAGAGGAGCTGACAGAGCCAGGAACTTGTGAGTTGTGTGTGTCCACTCAGGCATCATTCATGCTTGTTCTGTAGGCAGTTCCTGTCAGAAGGAGGAGGCGCAGCAGGAGCGTCGGGGGGCGGAAGACGGTGCCTCAGTGCCTCTCTCCTTCTGACATTGTTAAAGAAAACACAACAAATTTATAATTATGTAGATAATTACATGTAGATAATGTCCTCAAGTTCTGTATAACCACTTTGTCCTCTCTCTGTGTTTGTTTCTCGTTCGTTGTTGTGTGTGTTTGTGTGCATTTGTCTCTTTCAAACAGGTGCCGGTCCTCACCTCTGCAGTGCTGCCGTCTCCTGTAGCGCTGCATGGTTCTAAGCTAAGTTTCCTTTCCTTTTTCTGTTCTCTCAGATTTGTCCTCAGGTTTGAAGTGTCTGTGTTGTGCAGCTGGTCTGGTCTGGTCTGTCTCTAGACAGTTCAGGCTTCACCCACTAGTTAAATGGTGGAGGCTCACAGCGACATACTCAACACACAAGTTTCTGAACTCTGCATGAGGGTTTCTCCGACGAAGCGAGGGCCGTGAGGCACAGCTCCCCGTCCCCCGGTGACCCTGCTAGGTCCACCTTCTTAGGGAAACCCTCTGCAGAGGAGCTGACAGAGCCAGGAACTTGTGAGTTGTGTGTGTCCACTCAGGCATCATTCATGCTTGTTCTGTAGGCAGTTCCTGTCAGAAGGAGGAGGCGCAGCAGGAGCGTCGGGGGGCGGAAGACGGTGCCTCAGTGCCTCTCTCCTTCTGACATTGTTAAAGAAAACACAACAAATTTATAATTATGTAGATAATTACATGTAGATAATGTCCTCAAGTTCTGTATAACCACTTTGTCCTCTCTCTGTGTTTGTTTCTCGTTCGTTGTTGTGTGTGTTTGTGTGCATTTGTCTCTTTCAAACAGGTGCCGGTCCTCACCTCTGCAGTGCTGCCGTCTCCTGTAGCGCTGCATGGTTCTAAGCTAAGTTTCCTTTCCTTTTTCTGTTCTCTCAGATTTGTCCTCAGGTTTGAAGTGTCTGTGTTGTGCAGCTGGTCTGGTCTGTCTCTAGACAGTTCAGGCTTCACCCCCTAGTTAAATGGTGGAGGCTCACAGCGACATACTCAACACACAAGTTTCTGAACTCTGCATGAGGGTTTCTCCGACGAAGTGAGGGCCGTGAGGCACAGCTCCCCGTCCCCCGGTGACCCTGCTAGGTCCACCTTCTTAGGGAAACCCTCTGCAGAGGAGCTGACAGAGCCAGGAACTTGTGAGTTGTGTGTGTCCACTCAGGCATCATTCATGCTTGTTCTGTAGGCAGTTCCTGTCAGAAGGAGGAGGCGCAGCAGGAGCGTCGGGGGGCGGAAGACGGTGCCTCAGTGCCTCTCTCCTTCTGACATTGTTAAAGAAAACACAACAAATTTATAATTATGTAGATAATTACATGTAGATAATGTCCTCAAGTTCTGTATAACCACTTTTTCCTCTCTCTGTGTTTGTTTCTCGTTCGTTGTTGTGTGTGTTTGTGTGCATTTGTCTCTTTCAAACAGGTGCCGGTCCTCACCTCTGCAGTGCTGCCGTCTCCTGTAGCGCTGCATGGTTCTAAGCTAAGTTTCCTTTCCTTTTTCTGTTCTCTCAGATTTGTCCTCAGGTTTGAAGTGTCTGTGTTGTGCAGCTGGTCTGGTCTGTCTCTAGACAGTTCAGGCTTCACCCACTAGTTAAATGGTGGAGGCTCACAGCGACATACTCAACACACAAGTTTCTGAACTCTGCATGAGGGTTTCTCCGACGAAGTGAGGGCCGTGAGGCACAGCTCCCCGTCCCCCGGTGACCCTGCTAGGTCCACCTTCTTAGGGAAACCCTCTGCAGAGGAGCTGACAGAGCCAGGAACTTGTGAGTTGTGTGTGTCCACTCAGGCATCATTCATGCTTGTTCTGTAGGCAGTTCCTGTCAGAAGGAGGAGGCGCAGCAGGAGCGTCGGGGGGCGGAAGACGGTGCCTCAGTGCCTCTCTCCTTCTGACATTGTTAAAGAAAACACAACAAATTTATAATTATGTAGATAATTACATGTAGATAATGTCCTCAAGTTCTGTATAACCACTTTGTCCTCTCTCTGTGTTTGTTTCTCGTTCGTTGTTGTGTGTGTTTGTGTGCATTTGTCTCTTTCAAACAGGTGCCGGTCCTCACCTCTGCAGTGCTGCCGTCTCCTGTAGCGCTGCATGGTTCTAAGCTAAGTTTCCTTTCCTTTTTCTGTTCTCTCAGATTTGTCCTCAGGTTTGAAGTGTCTGTGTTGTGCAGCTGGTCTGGTCTGGTCTGTCTCTAGACAGTTCAGGCTTCACCCACTAGTTAAATGGTGGAGGCTCACAGCGACATACTCAACACACAAGTTTCTGAACTCTGCATGAGGGTTTCTCCGACGAAGTGAGGGCCGTGAGGCACAGCTCCCCGTCCCCCGGTGACCCTGCTAGGTCCACCTTCTTAGGGAAACCCTCTGCAGAGGAGCTGACAGAGCCAGGAACTTGTGAGTTGTGTGTGTCCACTCAGGCATCATTCATGCTTGTTCTGTAGGCAGTTCCTGTCAGAAGGAGGAGGCGCAGCAGGAGCGTCGGGGGGCGGAAGACGGTGCCTCAGTGCCTCTCTCCTTCTGACATTGTTAAAGAAAACACAACAAATTTATAATTATGTAGATAATTACATGTAGATAATGTCCTCAAGTTCTGTATAACCACTTTTTCCTCTCTCTGTGTTTGTTTCTCGTTCGTTGTTGTGTGTGTTTGTGTGCATTTGTCTCTTTCAAACAGGTGCCGGTCCTCACCTCTGCAGTGCTGCCGTCTCCTGTAGCGCTGCATGGTTCTAAGCTAAGTTTCCTTTCCTTTTTCTGTTCTCTCAGATTTGTCCTCAGGTTTGAAGTGTCTGTGTTGTGCAGCTGGTCTGGTCTGTCTCTAGACAGTTCAGGCTTCACCCACTAGTTAAATGGTGGAGGCTCACAGCGACATACTCAACACACAAGTTTCTGAACTCTGCATGAGGGTTTCTCCGACGAAGTGAGGGCCGTGAGGCACAGCTCCCCGTCCCCCGGTGACCCTGCTAGGTCCACCTTCTTAGGGAAACCCTCTGCAGAGGAGCTGACAGAGCCAGGAACTTGTGAGTTGTGTGTGTCCACTCAGGCATCATTCATGCTTGTTCTGTAGGCAGTTCCTGTCAGAAGGAGGAGGCGCAGCAGGAGCGTCGGGGGGCGGAAGACGGTGCCTCAGTGCCTCTCTCCTTCTGACATTGTTAAAGAAAACACAACAAATTTATAATTATGTAGATAATTACATGTAGATAATGTCCTCAAGTTCTGTATAACCACTTTGTCCTCTCTCTGTGTTTGTTTCTCGTTCGTTGTTGTGTGTGTTTGTGTGCATTTGTCTCTTTCAAACAGGTGCCGGTCCTCACCTCTGCAGTGCTGCCGTCTCCTGTAGCGCTGCATGGTTCTAAGCTAAGTTTCCTTTCCTTTTTCTGTTCTCTCAGATTTGTCCTCAGGTTTGAAGTGTCTGTGTTGTGCAGCTGGTCTGGTCTGGTCTGTCTCTAGACAGTTCAGGCTTCACCCACTAGTTAAATGGTGGAGGCTCACAGCGACATACTCAACACACAAGTTTCTGAACTCTGCATGAGGGTTTCTCCGACGAAGTGAGGGCCGTGAGGCACAGCTCCCCGTCCCCCGGTGACCCTGCTAGGTCCACCTTCTTAGGGAAACCCTCTGCAGAGGAGCTGACAGAGCCAGGAACTTGTGAGTTGTGTGTGTCCACTCAGGCATCATTCATGCTTGTTCTGTAGGCAGTTCCTGTCAGAAGGAGAAGGCGCAGCAGGAGCGTCGGGGGGCGGAAGACGGTGCCTCAGTGCCTCTCTCCTTCTGACATTGTTAAAGAAAACACAACAAATTTATAATTATGTAGATAATTACATGTAGATAATGTCCTCAAGTTCTGTATAACCACTTTGTCCTCTCTCTGTGTTTGTTTCTCGTTCGTTGTTGTGTGTGTTTGTGTGCATTTGTCTCTTTCAAACAGGTGCCGGTCCTCACCTCTGCAGTGCTGCCGTCTCCTGTAGCGCTGCATGGTTCTAAGCTAAGTTTCCTTTCCTTTTTCTGTTCTCTCAGATTTGTCCTCAGGTTTGAAGTGTCTGTGTTGTGCAGCTGGTCTGGTCTGTCTCTAGACAGTTCAGGCTTCACCCCCTAGTTAAATGGTGGAGGCTCACAGCGACATACTCAACACACAAGTTTCTGAACTCTGCATGAGGGTTTCTCCGACGAAGTGAGGGCCGTGAGGCACAGCTCCCCGTCCCCCGGTGACCCTGCTAGGTCCACCTTCTTAGGGAAACCCTCTGCAGAGGAGCTGACAGAGCCAGGAACTTGTGAGTTGTGTGTGTCCACTCAGGCATCATTCATGCTTGTTCTGTAGGCAGTTCCTGTCAGAAGGAGGAGGCGCAGCAGGAGCGTCGGGGGGCGGAAGACGGTGCCTCAGTGCCTCTCTCCTTCTGACATTGTTAAAGAAAACACAACAAATTTATAATTATGTAGATAATTACATGTAGATAATGTCCTCAAGTTCTGTATAACCACTTTGTCCTCTCTCTGTGTTTGTTTCTCGTTCGTTGTTGTGTGTGTTTGTGTGCATTTGTCTCTTTCAAACAGGTGCCGGTCCTCACCTCTGCAGTGCTGCCGTCTCCTGTAGCGCTGCATGGTTCTAAGCTAAGTTTCCTTTCCTTTTTCTGTTCTCTCAGATTTGTCCTCAGGTTTGAAGTGTCTGTGTTGTGCAGCTGGTCTGGTCTGGTCTGTCTCTAGACAGTTCAGGCTTCACCCACTAGTTAAATGGTGGAGGCTCACAGCGACATACTCAACACACAAGTTTCTGAACTCTGCATGAGGGTTTCTCCGACGAAGCGAGGGCCGTGAGGCACAGCTCCCCGTCCCCCGGTGACCCTGCTAGGTCCACCTTCTTAGGGAAACCCTCTGCAGAGGAGCTGACAGAGCCAGGAACTTGTGAGTTGTGTGTGTCCACTCAGGCATCATTCATGCTTGTTCTGTAGGCAGTTCCTGTCAGAAGGAGGAGGCGCAGCAGGAGCGTCGGGGGGCGGAAGACGGTGCCTCAGTGCCTCTCTCCTTCTGACATTGTTAAAGAAAACACAACAAATTTATAATTATGTAGATAATTACATGTAGATAATGTCCTCAAGTTCTGTATAACCACTTTGTCCTCTCTCTGTGTTTGTTTCTCGTTCGTTGTTGTGTGTGTTTGTGTGCATTTGTCTCTTTCAAACAGGTGCCGGTCCTCACCTCTGCAGTGCTGCCGTCTCCTGTAGCGCTGCATGGTTCTAAGCTAAGTTTCCTTTCCTTTTTCTGTTCTCTCAGATTTGTCCTCAGGTTTGAAGTGTCTGTGTTGTGCAGCTGGTCTGGTCTGTCTCTAGACAGTTCAGGCTTCACCCACTAGTTAAATGGTGGAGGCTCACAGCGACATACTCAACACACAAGTTTCTGAACTCTGCATGAGGGTTTCTCCGACGAAGCGAGGGCCGTGAGGCACAGCTCCCCGTCCCCCGGTGACCCTGCTAGGTCCACCTTCTTAGGGAAACCCTCTGCAGAGGAGCTGACAGAGCCAGGAACTTGTGAGTTGTGTGTGTCCACTCAGGCATCATTCATGCTTGTTCTGTAGGCAGTTCCTGTCAGAAGGAGGAGGCGCAGCAGGAGCGTCGGGGGGCGGAAGACGGTGCCTCAGTGCCTCTCTCCTTCTGACATTGTTAAAGAAAACACAACAAATTTATAATTATGTAGATAATTACATGTAGATAATGTCCTCAAGTTCTGTATAACCACTTTGTCCTCTCTCTGTGTTTGTTTCTCGTTCGTTGTTGTGTGTGTTTGTGTGCATTTGTCTCTTTCAAACAGGTGCCGGTCCTCACCTCTGCAGTGCTGCCGTCTCCTGTAGCGCTGCATGGTTCTAAGCTAAGTTTCCTTTCCTTTTTCTGTTCTCTCAGATTTGTCCTCAGGTTTGAAGTGTCTGTGTTGTGCAGCTGGTCTGGTCTGTCTCTAGACAGTTCAGGCTTCACCCCCTAGTTAAATGGTGGAGGCTCACAGCGACATACTCAACACACAAGTTTCTGAACTCTGCATGAGGGTTTCTCCGACGAAGCGAGGGCCGTGAGGCACAGCTCCCCGTCCCCCGGTGACCCTGCTAGGTCCACCTTCTTAGGGAAACCCTCTGCAGAGGAGCTGACAGAGCCAGGAACTTGTGAGTTGTGTGTGTCCACTCAGGCATCATTCATGCTTGTTCTGTAGGCAGTTCCTGTCAGAAGGAGGAGGCGCAGCAGGAGCGTCGGGGGGCGGAAGACGGTGCCTCAGTGCCTCTCTCCTTCTGACATTGTTAAAGAAAACACAACAAATTTATAATTATGTAGATAATTACATGTAGATAATGTCCTCAAGTTCTGTATAACCACTTTGTCCTCTCTCTGTGTTTGTTTCTCGTTCGTTGTTGTGTGTGTTTGTGTGCATTTGTCTCTTTCAAACAGGTGCCGGTCCTCACCTCTGCAGTGCTGCCGTCTCCTGTAGCGCTGCATGGTTCTAAGCTAAGTTTCCTTTCCTTTTTCTGTTCTCTCAGATTTGTCCTCAGGTTTGAAGTGTCTGTGTTGTGCAACTGGTCTGGTCTGTCTCTAGACAGTTCAGGCTTCACCCACTAGTTAAATGGTGGAGGCTCACAGCGACATACTCAACACACAAGTTTCTGAACTCTGCATGAGGGTTTCTCCGACGAAGCGAGGGCCGTGAGGCACAGCTCCCCGTCCCCCGGTGACCCTGCTAGGTCCACCTTCTTAGGGAAACCCTCTGCAGAGGAGCTGACAGAGCCAGGAACTTGTGAGTTGTGTGTGTCCACTCAGGCATCATTCATGCTTGTTCTGTAGGCAGTTCCTGTCAGAAGGAGGAGGCGCAGCAGGAGCGTCGGGGGGCGGAAGACGGTGCCTCAGTGCCTCTCTCCTTCTGACATTGTTAAAGAAAACACAACAAATTTATAATTATGTAGATAATTACATGTAGATAATGTCCTCAAGTTCTGTATAACCACTTTGTCCTCTCTCTGTGTTTGTTTCTCGTTCGTTGTTGTGTGTGTTTGTGTGCATTTGTCTCTTTCAAACAGGTGCCGGTCCTCACCTCTGCAGTGCTGCCGTCTCCTGTAGCGCTGCATGGTTCTAAGCTAAGTTTCCTTTCCTTTTTCTGTTCTCTCAGATTTGTCCTCAGGTTTGAAGTGTCTGTGTTGTGCAGCTGGTCTGGTCTGTCTCTAGACAGTTCAGGCTTCACCCACTAGTTAAATGGTGGAGGCTCACAGCGACATACTCAACACACAAGTTTCTGAACTCTGCATGAGGGTTTCTCCGACGAAGCGAGGGCCGTGAGGCACAGCTCCCCGTCCCCCGGTGACCCTGCTAGGTCCACCTTCTTAGGGAAACCCTCTGCAGAGGAGCTGACAGAGCCAGGAACTTGTGAGTTGTGTGTGTCCACTCAGGCATCATTCATGCTTGTTCTGTAGGCAGTTCCTGTCAGAAGGAGGAGGCGCAGCAGGAGCGTCGGGGGGCGGAAGACGGTGCCTCAGTGCCTCTCTCCTTCTGACATTGTTAAAGAAAACACAACAAATTTATAATTATGTAGATAATTACATGTAGATAATGTCCTCAAGTTCTGTATAACCACTTTGTCCTCTCTCTGTGTTTGTTTCTCGTTCGTTGTTGTGTGTGTTTGTGTGCATTTGTCTCTTTCAAACAGGTGCCGGTCCTCACCTCTGCAGTGCTGCCGTCTCCTGTAGCGCTTCATGGTTCTAAGCTAAGTTTCCTTTCCTTTTTCTGTTCTCTCAGATTTGTCCTCAGGTTTGAAGTGTCTGTGTTGTGCAGCTGGTCTGGTCTGTCTCTAGACAGTTCAGGCTTCACCCACTAGTTAAATGGTGGAGGCTCACAGCGACATACTCAACACACAAGTTTCTGAACTCTGCATGAGGGTTTCTCCGACGAAGCGAGGGCCGTGAGGCACAGCTCCCCGTCCCCCGGTGACCCTGCTAGGTCCACCTTCTTAGGGAAACCCTCTGCAGAGGAGCTGACAGAGCCAGGAACTTGTGAGTTGTGTGTGTCCACTCAGGCATCATTCATGCTTGTTCTGTAGGCAGTTCCTGTCAGAAGGAGGAGGCGCAGCAGGAGCGTCGGGGGGCGGAAGACGGTGCCTCAGTGCCTCTCTCCTTCTGACATTGTTAAAGAAAACACAACAAATTTATAATTATGTAGATAATTACATGTAGATAATGTCCTCAAGTTCTGTATAACCACTTTTTCCTCTCTCTGTGTTTGTTTCTCGTTCGTTGTTGTGTGTGTTTGTGTGCATTTGTCTCTTTCAAACAGGTGCCGGTCCTCACCTCTGCAGTGCTGCCGTCTCCTGTAGCGCTGCATGGTTCTAAGCTAAGTTTCCTTTCCTTTTTCTGTTCTCTCAGATTTGTCCTCAGGTTTGAAGTGTCTGTGTTGTGCAGCTGGTCTGGTCTGTCTCTAGACAGTTCAGGCTTCACCCCCTAGTTAAATGGTGGAGGCTCACAGCGACATACTCAACACACAAGTTTCTGAACTCTGCATGAGGGTTTCTCCGACGAAGTGAGGGCCGTGAGGCACAGCTCCCCGTCCCCCGGTGACCCTGCTAGGTCCACCTTCTTAGGGAAACCCTCTGCAGAGGAGCTGACAGAGCCAGGAACTTGTGAGTTGTGTGTGTCCACTCAGGCATCATTCATGCTTGTTCTGTAGGCAGTTCCTGTCAGAAGGAGGAGGCGCAGCAGGAGCGTCGGGGGGCGGAAGACGGTGCCTCAGTGCCTCTCTCCTTCTGACATTGTTAAAGAAAACACAACAAATTTATAATTATGTAGATAATTACATGTAGATAATGTCCTCAAGTTCTGTATAACCACTTTGTCCTCTCTCTGTGTTTGTTTCTCGTTCGTTGTTGTGTGTGTTTGTGTGCATTTGTCTCTTTCAAACAGGTGCCGGTCCTCACCTCTGCAGTGCTGCCGTCTCCTGTAGCGCTGCATGGTTCTAAGCTAAGTTTCCTTTCCTTTTTCTGTTCTCTCAGATTTGTCCTCAGGTTTGAAGTGTCTGTGTTGTGCAGCTGGTCTGGTCTGTCTCTAGACAGTTCAGGCTTCACCCACTAGTTAAATGGTGGAGGCTCACAGCGACATACTCAACACACAAGTTTCTGAACTCTGCATGAGGGTTTCTCCGACGAAGTGAGGGCCGTGAGGCACAGCTCCCCGTCCCCCGGTGACCCTGCTAGGTCCACCTTCTTAGGGAAACCCTCTGCAGAGGAGCTGACAGAGCCAGGAACTTGTGAGTTGTGTGTGTCCACTCAGGCATCATTCATGCTTGTTCTGTAGGCAGTTCCTGTCAGAAGGAGGAGGCGCAGCAGGAGCGTCGGGGGGCGGAAGACGGTGCCTCAGTGCCTCTCTCCTTCTGACATTGTTAAAGAAAACACAACAAATTTATAATTATGTAGATAATTACATGTAGATAATGTCCTCAAGTTCTGTATAACCACTTTGTCCTCTCTCTGTGTTTGTTTCTCGTTCGTTGTTGTGTGTGTTTGTGTGCATTTGTCTCTTTCAAACAGGTGCCGGTCCTCACCTCTGCAGTGCTGCCGTCTCCTGTAGTGCTGCATGGTTCTAAGCTAAGTTTCCTTTCCTTTTTCTGTTCTCTCAGATTTGTCCTCAGGTTTGAAGTGTCTGTGTTGTGCAGCTGGTCTGGTCTGTCTCTAGACAGTTCAGGCTTCACCCCCTAGTTAAATGGTGGAGGCTCACAGCGACATACTCAACACACAAGTTTCTGAACTCTGCATGAGGGTTTCTCCGACGAAGTGAGGGCCGTGAGGCACAGCTCCCCGTCCCCCGGTGACCCTGCTAGGTCCACCTTCTTAGGGAAACCCTCTGCAGAGGAGCTGACAGAGCCAGGAACTTGTGAGTTGTGTGTGTCCACTCAGGCATCATTCATGCTTGTTCTGTAGGCAGTTCCTGTCAGAAGGAGGAGGCGCAGCAGGAGCGTCGGGGGGCGGAAGACGGTGCCTCAGTGCCTCTCTCCTTCTGACATTGTTAAAGAAAACACAACAAATTTATAATTATGTAGATAATTACATGTAGATAATGTCCTCAAGTTCTGTATAACCACTTTTTCCTCTCTCTGTGTTTGTTTCTCGTTCGTTGTTGTGTGTGTTTGTGTGCATTTGTCTCTTTCAAACAGGTGCCGGTCCTCACCTCTGCAGTGCTGCCGTCTCCTGTAGCGCTGCATGGTTCTAAGCTAAGTTTCCTTTCCTTTTTCTGTTCTCTCAGATTTGTCCTCAGGTTTGAAGTGTCTGTGTTGTGCAGCTGGTCTGGTCTGTCTCTAGACAGTTCAGGCTTCACCCACGAGTTAAATGGTGGAGGCTCACAGCGACATACTCAACACACAAGTTTCTGAACTCTGCATGAGGGTTTCTCCGACGAAGTGAGGGCCGTGAGGCACAGCTCCCCGTCCCCCGGTGACCCTGCTAGGTCCACCTTCTTAGGGAAACCCTCTGCAGAGGAGCTGACAGAGCCAGGAACTTGTGAGTTGTGTGTGTCCACTCAGGCATCATTCATGCTTGTTCTGTAGGCAGTTCCTGTCAGAAGGAGGAGGCGCAGCAGGAGCGTCGGGGGGCGGAAGACGGTGCCTCAGTGCCTCTCTCCTTCTGACATTGTTAAAGAAAACACAACAAATTTATAATTATGTAGATAATTACATGTAGATAATGTCCTCAAGTTCTGTATAACCACTTTGTCCTCTCTCTGTGTTTGTTTCTCGTTCGTTGTTGTGTGTGTTTGTGTGCATTTGTCTCTTTCAAACAGGTGCCGGTCCTCACCTCTGCAGTGCTGCCGTCTCCTGTAGCGCTGCATGGTTCTAAGCTAAGTTTCCTTTCCTTTTTCTGTTCTCTCAGATTTGTCCTCAGGTTTGAAGTGTCTGTGTTGTGCAGCTGGTCTGGTCTGTCTCTAGACAGTTCAGGCTTCACCCCCTAGTTAAATGGTGGAGGCTCACAGCGACATACTCAACACACAAGTTTCTGAACTCTGCATGAGGGTTTCTCCGACGAAGTGAGGGCCGTGAGGCACAGCTCCCCGTCCCCCGGTGACCCTGCTAGGTCCACCTTCTTAGGGAAACCCTCTGCAGAGGAGCTGACAGAGCCAGGAACTTGTGAGTTGTGTGTGTCCACTCAGGCATCATTCATGCTTGTTCTGTAGGCAGTTCCTGTCAGAAGGAGGAGGCGCAGCAGGAGCGTCGGGGGGCGGAAGACGGTGCCTCAGTGCCTCTCTCCTTCTGACATTGTTAAAGAAAACACAACAAATTTATAATTATGTAGATAATTACATGTAGATAATGTCCTCAAGTTCTGTATAACCACTTTTTCCTCTCTCTGTGTTTGTTTCTCGTTCGTTGTTGTGTGTGTTTGTGTGCATTTGTCTCTTTCAAACAGGTGCCGGTCCTCACCTCTGCAGTGCTGCCGTCTCCTGTAGCGCTGCATGGTTCTAAGCTAAGTTTCCTTTCCTTTTTCTGTTCTCTCAGATTTGTCCTCAGGTTTGAAGTGTCTGTGTTGTGCAGCTGGTCTGGTCTGTCTCTAGACAGTTCAGGCTTCACCCACTAGTTAAATGGTGGAGGCTCACAGCGACATACTCAACACACAAGTTTCTGAACTCTGCATGAGGGTTTCTCCGACGAAGTGAGGGCCGTGAGGCACAGCTCCCCGTCCCCCGGTGACCCTGCTAGGTCCACCTTCTTAGGGAAACCCTCTGCAGAGGAGCTGACAGAGCCAGGAACTTGTGAGTTGTGTGTGTCCACTCAGGCATCATTCATGCTTGTTCTGTAGGCAGTTCCTGTCAGAAGGAGGAGGCGCAGCAGGAGCGTCGGGGGGCGGAAGACGGTGCCTCAGTGCCTCTCTCCTTCTGACATTGTTAAAGAAAACACAACAAATTTATAATTATGTAGATAATTACATGTAGATAATGTCCTCAAGTTCTGTATAACCACTTTGTCCTCTCTCTGTGTTTGTTTCTCGTTCGTTGTTGTGTGTGTTTGTGTGCATTTGTCTCTTTCAAACAGGTGCCGGTCCTCACCTCTGCAGTGCTGCCGTCTCCTGTAGCGCTGCATGGTTCTAAGCTAAGTTTCCTTTCCTTTTTCTGTTCTCTCAGATTTGTCCTCAGGTTTGAAGTGTCTGTGTTGTGCAGCTGGTCTGCTCTGTCTCTAGACAGTTCAGGCTTCACCCCCTAGTTAAATGGTGGAGGCTCACAGCGACATACTCAACACACAAGTTTCTGAACTCTGCATGAGGGTTTCTCCGACGAAGTGAGGGCCGTGAGGCACAGCTCCCCGTCCCCCGGTGACCCTGCTAGGTCCACCTTCTTAGGGAAACCCTCTGCAGAGGAGCTGACAGAGCCAGGAACTTGTGAGTTGTGTGTGTCCACTCAGGCATCATTCATGCTTGTTCTGTAGGCAGTTCCTGTCAGAAGGAGGAGGCGCAGCAGGAGCGTCGGGGGGCGGAAGACGGTGCCTCAGTGCCTCTCTCCTTCTGACATTGTTAAAGAAAACACAACAAATTTATAATTATGTAGATAATTACATGTAGATAATGTCCTCAAGTTCTGTATAACCACTTTGTCCTCTCTCTGTGTTTGTTTCTCGTTCGTTGTTGTGTGTGTTTGTGTGCATTTGTCTCTTTCAAACAGGTGCCGGTCCTCACCTCTGCAGTGCTGCCGTCTCCTGTAGCGCTGCATGGTTCTAAGCTAAGTTTCCTTTCCTTTTTCTGTTCTCTCAGATTTGTCCTCAGGTTTGAAGTGTCTGTGTTGTGCAGCTGGTCTGGTCTGGTCTGTCTCTAGACAGTTCAGGCTTCACCCACTAGTTAAATGGTGGAGGCTCACAGCGACATACTCAACACACAAGTTTCTGAACTCTGCATGAGGGTTTCTCCGACGAAGCGAGGGCCGTGAGGCACAGCTCCCCGTCCCCCGGTGACCCTGCTAGGTCCACCTTCTTAGGGAAACCCTCTGCAGAGGAGCTGACAGAGCCAGGAACTTGTGAGTTGTGTGTGTCCACTCAGGCATCATTCATGCTTGTTCTGTAGGCAGTTCCTGTCAGAAGGAGGAGGCGCAGCAGGAGCGTCGGGGGGCGGAAGACGGTGCCTCAGTGCCTCTCTCCTTCTGACATTGTTAAAGAAAACACAACAAATTTATAATTATGTAGATAATTACATGTAGATAATGTCCTCAAGTTCTGTATAACCACTTTGTCCTCTCTCTGTGTTTGTTTCTCGTTCGTTGTTGTGTGTGTTTGTGTGCATTTGTCTCTTTCAAACAGGTGCCGGTCCTCACCTCTGCAGTGCTGCCGTCTCCTGTAGCGCTGCATGGTTCTAAGCTAAGTTTCCTTTCCTTTTTCTGTTCTCTCAGATTTGTCCTCAGGTTTGAAGTGTCTGTGTTGTGCAGCTGGTCTGGTCTGTCTCTAGACAGTTCAGGCTTCACCCACTAGTTAAATGGTGGAGGCTCACAGCGACATACTCAACACACAAGTTTCTGAACTCTGCATGAGGGTTTCTCCGACGAAGCGAGGGCCGTGAGGCACAGCTCCCCGTCCCCCGGTGACCCTGCTAGGTCCACCTTCTTAGGGAAACCCTCTGCAGAGGAGCTGACAGAGCCAGGAACTTGTGAGTTGTGTGTGTCCACTCAGGCATCATTCATGCTTGTTCTGTAGGCAGTTCCTGTCAGAAGGAGGAGGCGCAGCAGGAGCGTCGGGGGGCGGAAGACGGTGCCTCAGTGCCTCTCTCCTTCTGACATTGTTAAAGAAAACACAACAAATTTATAATTATGTAGATAATTACATGTAGATAATGTCCTCAAGTTCTGTATAACCACTTTGTCCTCTCTCTGTGTTTGTTTCTCGTTCGTTGTTGTGTGTGTTTGTGTGCATTTGTCTCTTTCAAACAGGTGCCGGTCCTCACCTCTGCAGTGCTGCCGTCTCCTGTAGCGCTGCATGGTTCTAAGCTAAGTTTCCTTTCCTTTTTCTGTTCTCTCAGATTTGTCCTCAGGTTTGAAGTGTCTGTGTTGTGCAGCTGGTCTGGTCTGTCTCTAGACAGTTCAGGCTTCACCCCCTAGTTAAATGGTGGAGGCTCACAGCGACATACTCAACACACAAGTTTCTGAACTCTGCATGAGGGTTTCTCCGACGAAGCGAGGGCCGTGAGGCACAGCTCCCCGTCCCCCGGTGACCCTGCTAGGTCCACCTTCTTAGGGAAACCCTCTGCAGAGGAGCTGACAGAGCCAGGAACTTGTGAGTTGTGTGTGTCCACTCAGGCATCATTCATGCTTGTTCTGTAGGCAGTTCCTGTCAGAAGGAGGAGGCGCAGCAGGAGCGTCGGGGGGCGGAAGACGGTGCCTCAGTGCCTCTCTCCTTCTGACATTGTTAAAGAAAACACAACAAATTTATAATTATGTAGATAATTACATGTAGATAATGTCCTCAAGTTCTGTATAACCACTTTGTCCTCTCTCTGTGTTTGTTTCTCGTTCGTTGTTGTGTGTGTTTGTGTGCATTTGTCTCTTTCAAACAGGTGCCGGTCCTCACCTCTGCAGTGCTGCCGTCTCCTGTAGCGCTGCATGGTTCTAAGCTAAGTTTCCTTTCCTTTTTCTGTTCTCTCAGATTTGTCCTCAGGTTTGAAGTGTCTGTGTTGTGCAGCTGGTCTGCTCTGTCTCTAGACAGTTCAGGCTTCACCCCCTAGTTAAATGGTGGAGGCTCACAGCGACATACTCAACACACAAGTTTCTGAACTCTGCATGAGGGTTTCTCCGACGAAGCGAGGGCCGTGAGGCACAGCTCCCCGTCCCCCGGTGACCCTGCTAGGTCCACCTTCTTAGGGAAACCCTCTGCAGAGGAGCTGACAGAGCCAGGAACTTGTGAGTTGTGTGTGTCCACTCAGGCATCATTCATGCTTGTTCTGTAGGCAGTTCCTGTCAGAAGGAGGAGGCGCAGCAGGAGCGTCGGGGGGCGGAAGACGGTGCCTCAGTGCCTCTCTCCTTCTGACATTGTTAAAGAAAACACAACAAATTTATAATTATGTAGATAATTACATGTAGATAATGTCCTCAAGTTCTGTATAACCACTTTGTCCTCTCTCTGTGTTTGTTTCTCGTTCGTTGTTGTGTGTTTTTCTGTGCATTTGTCTCTTTCAAACAGGTGCCGGTCCTCACCTCTGCAGTGCTGCCGTCTCCTGTAGCGCTGCATGGTTCTAAGCTAAGTTTCCTTTCCTTTTTCTGTTCTCTCAGATTTGTCCTCAGGTTTGAAGTGTCTGTGTTGTGCAGCTGGTCTGGTCTGTCTCTAGACAGTTCAGGCTTCACCCCCTAGTTAAATGGTGGAGGCTCACAGCGACATACTCAACACACAAGTTTCTGAACTCTGCATGAGGGTTTCTCCGACGAAGTGAGGGCCGTGAGGCACAGCTCCCCGTCCCCCGGTGACCCTGCTAGGTCCACCTTCTTAGGGAAACCCTCTGCAGAGGAGCTGACAGAGCCAGGAACTTGTGAGTTGTGTGTGTCCACTCAGGCATCATTCATGCTTGTTCTGTAGGCAGTTCCTGTCAGAAGGAGGAGGCGCAGCAGGAGCGTCGGGGGGCGGAAGACGGTGCCTCAGTGCCTCTCTCCTTCTGACATTGTTAAAGAAAACACAACAAATTTATAATTATGTAGATAATTACATGTAGATAATGTCCTCAAGTTCTGTATAACCACTTTTTCCTCTCTCTGTGTTTGTTTCTCGTTCGTTGTTGTGTGTGTTTGTGTGCATTTGTCTCTTTCAAACAGGTGCCGGTCCTCACCTCTGCAGTGCTGCCGTCTCCTGTAGCGCTGCATGGTTCTAAGCTAAGTTTCCTTTCCTTTTTCTGTTCTCTCAGATTTGTCCTCAGGTTTGAAGTGTCTGTGTTGTGCAGCTGGTCTGGTCTGTCTCTAGACAGTTCAGGCTTCACCCACTAGTTAAATGGTGGAGGCTCACAGCGACATACTCAACACACAAGTTTCTGAACTCTGCATGAGGGTTTCTCCGACGAAGTGAGGGCCGTGAGGCACAGCTCCCCGTCCCCCGGTGACCCTGCTAGGTCCACCTTCTTAGGGAAACCCTCTGCAGAGGAGCTGACAGAGCCAGGAACTTGTGAGTTGTGTGTGTCCACTCAGGCATCATTCATGCTTGTTCTGTAGGCAGTTCCTGTCAGAAGGAGGAGGCGCAGCAGGAGCGTCGGGGGGCGGAAGACGGTGCCTCAGTGCCTCTCTCCTTCTGACATTGTTAAAGAAAACACAACAAATTTATAATTATGTAGATAATTACATGTAGATAATGTCCTCAAGTTCTGTATAACCACTTTGTCCTCTCTCTGTGTTTGTTTCTCGTTCGTTGTTGTGTGTGTTTGTGTGCATTTGTCTCTTTCAAACAGGTGCCGGTCCTCACCTCTGCAGTGCTGCCGTCTCCTGTAGCGCTGCATGGTTCTAAGCTAAGTTTCCTTTCCTTTTTCTGTTCTCTCAGATTTGTCCTCAGGTTTGAAGTGTCTGTGTTGTGCAGCTGGTCTGGTCTGTCTCTAGACAGTTCAGGCTTCACCCCCTAGTTAAATGGTGGAGGCTCACAGCGACATACTCAACACACAAGTTTCTGAACTCTGCATGAGGGTTTCTCCGACGAAGTGAGGGCCGTGAGGCACAGCTCCCCGTCCCCCGGTGACCCTGCTAGGTCCACCTTCTTAGGGAAACCCTCTGCAGAGGAGCTGACAGAGCCAGGAACTTGTGAGTTGTGTGTGTCCACTCAGGCATCATTCATGCTTGTTCTGTAGGCAGTTCCTGTCAGAAGGAGGAGGCGCAGCAGGAGCGTCGGGGGGCGGAAGACGGTGCCTCAGTGCCTCTCTCCTTCTGACATTGTTAAAGAAAACACAACAAATTTATAATTATGTAGATAATTACATGTAGATAATGTCCTCAAGTTCTGTATAACCACTTTTTCCTCTCTCTGTGTTTGTTTCTCGTTCGTTGTTGTGTGTGTTTGTGTGCATTTGTCTCTTTCAAACAGGTGCCGGTCCTCACCTCTGCAGTGCTGCCGTCTCCTGTAGCGCTGCATGGTTCTAAGCTAAGTTTCCTTTCCTTTTTCTGTTCTCTCAGATTTGTCCTCAGGTTTGAAGTGTCTGTGTTGTGCAGCTGGTCTGGTCTGTCTCTAGACAGTTCAGGCTTCACCCACTAGTTAAATGGTGGAGGCTCACAGCGACATACTCAACACACAAGTTTCTGAACTCTGCATGAGGGTTTCTCCGACGAAGTGAGGGCCGTGAGGCACAGCTCCCCGTCCCCCGGTGACCCTGCTAGGTCCACCTTCTTAGGGAAACCCTCTGCAGAGGAGCTGACAGAGCCAGGAACTTGTGAGTTGTGTGTGTCCACTCAGGCATCATTCATGCTTGTTCTGTAGGCAGTTCCTGTCAGAAGGAGGAGGCGCAGCAGGAGCGTCGGGGGGCGGAAGACGGTGCCTCAGTGCCTCTCTCCTTCTGACATTGTTAAAGAAAACACAACAAATTTATAATTATGTAGATAATTACATGTAGATAATGTCCTCAAGTTCTGTATAACCACTTTGTCCTCTCTCTGTGTTTGTTTCTCGTTCGTTGTTGTGTGTGTTTGTGTGCATTTGTCTCTTTCAAACAGGTGCCGGTCCTCACCTCTGCAGTGCTGCCGTCTCCTGTAGCGCTGCATGGTTCTAAGCTAAGTTTCCTTTCCTTTTTCTGTTCTCTCAGATTTGTCCTCAGGTTTGAAGTGTCTGTGTTGTGCAGCTGGTCTGGTCTGGTCTGTCTCTAGACAGTTCAGGCTTCACCCACTAGTTAAATGGTGGAGGCTCACAGCGACATACTCAACACACAAGTTTCTGAACTCTGCATGAGGGTTTCTCCGACGAAGTGAGGGCCGTGAGGCACAGCTCCCCGTCCCCCGGTGACCCTGCTAGGTCCACCTTCTTAGGGAAACCCTCTGCAGAGGAGCTGACAGAGCCAGGAACTTGTGAGTTGTGTGTGTCCACTCAGGCATCATTCATGCTTGTTCTGTAGGCAGTTCCTGTCAGAAGGAGGAGGCGCAGCAGGAGCGTCGGGGGGCGGAAGACGGTGCCTCAGTGCCTCTCTCCTTCTGACATTGTTAAAGAAAACACAACAAATTTATAATTATGTAGATAATTACATGTAGATAATGTCCTCAAGTTCTGTATAACCACTTTGTCCTCTCTCTGTGTTTGTTTCTCGTTCGTTGTTGTGTGTGTTTGTGTGCATTTGTCTCTTTCAAACAGGTGCCGGTCCTCACCTCTGCAGTGCTGCCGTCTCCTGTAGCGCTGCATGGTTCTAAGCTAAGTTTCCTTTCCTTTTTCTGTTCTCTCAGATTTGTCCTCAGGTTTGAAGTGTCTGTGTTGTGCAGCTGGTCTGGTCTGGTCTGTCTCTAGACAGTTCAGGCTTCACCCACTAGTTAAATGGTGGAGGCTCACAGCGACATACTCAACACACAAGTTTCTGAACTCTGCATGAGGGTTTCTCCGACGAAGCGAGGGCCGTGAGGCACAGCTCCCCGTCCCCCGGTGACCCTGCTAGGTCCACCTTCTTAGGGAAACCCTCTGCAGAGGAGCTGACAGAGCCAGGAACTTGTGAGTTGTGTGTGTCCACTCAGGCATCATTCATGCTTGTTCTGTAGGCAGTTCCTGTCAGAAGGAGGAGGCGCAGCAGGAGCGTCGGGGGGCGGAAGACGGTGCCTCAGTGCCTCTCTCCTTCTGACATTGTTAAAGAAAACACAACAAATTTATAATTATGTAGATAATTACATGTAGATAATGTCCTCAAGTTCTGTATAACCACTTTGTCCTCTCTCTGTGTTTGTTTCTCGTTCGTTGTTGTGTGTGTTTGTGTGCATTTGTCTCTTTCAAACAGGTGCCGGTCCTCACCTCTGCAGTGCTGCCGTCTCCTGTAGCGCTGCATGGTTCTAAGCTAAGTTTCCTTTCCTTTTTCTGTTCTCTCAGATTTGTCCTCAGGTTTGAAGTGTCTGTGTTGTGCAGCTGGTCTGGTCTGTCTCTAGACAGTTCAGGCTTCACCCACTAGTTAAATGGTGGAGGCTCACAGCGACATACTCAACACACAAGTTTCTGAACTCTGCATGAGGGTTTCTCCGACGAAGTGAGGGCCGTGAGGCACAGCTCCCCGTCCCCCGGTGACCCTGCTAGGTCCACCTTCTTAGGGAAACCCTCTGCAGAGGAGCTGACAGAGCCAGGAACTTGTGAGTTGTGTGTGTCCACTCAGGCATCATTCATGCTTGTTCTGTAGGCAGTTCCTGTCAGAAGGAGGAGGCGCAGCAGGAGCGTCGGGGGGCGGAAGACGGTGCCTCAGTGCCTCTCTCCTTCTGACATTGTTAAAGAAAACACAACAAATTTATAATTATGTAGATAATTACATGTAGATAATGTCCTCAAGTTCTGTATAACCACTTTGTCCTCTCTCTGTGTTTGTTTCTCGTTCGTTGTTGTGTGTGTTTGTGTGCATTTGTCTCTTTCAAACAGGTGCCGGTCCTCACCTCTGCAGTGCTGCCGTCTCCTGTAGCGCTGCATGGTTCTAAGCTAAGTTTCCTTTCCTTTTTCTGTTCTCTCAGATTTGTCCTCAGGTTTGAAGTGTCTGTGTTGTGCAGCTGGTCTGGTCTGTCTCTAGACAGTTCAGGCTTCACCCCCTAGTTAAATGGTGGAGGCTCACAGCGACATACTCAACACACAAGTTTCTGAACTCTGCATGAGGGTTTCTCCGACGAAGTGAGGGCCGTGAGGCACAGCTCCCCGTCCCCCGGTGACCCTGCTAGGTCCACCTTCTTAGGGAAACCCTCTGCAGAGGAGCTGACAGAGCCAGGAACTTGTGAGTTGTGTGTGTCCACTCAGGCATCATTCATGCTTGTTCTGTAGGCAGTTCCTGTCAGAAGGAGGAGGCGCAGCAGGAGCGTCGGGGGGCGGAAGACGGTGCCTCAGTGCCTCTCTCCTTCTGACATTGTTAAAGAAAACACAACAAATTTATAATTATGTAGATAATTACATGTAGATAATGTCCTCAAGTTCTGTATAACCACTTTGTCCTCTCTCTGTGTTTGTTTCTCGTTCGTTGTTGTGTGTGTTTGTGTGCATTTGTCTCTTTCAAACAGGTGCCGGTCCTCACCTCTGCAGTGCTGCCGTCTCCTGTAGCGCTGCATGGTTCTAAGCTAAGTTTCCTTTCCTTTTTCTGTTCTCTCAGATTTGTCCTCAGGTTTGAAGTGTCTGTGTTGTGCAGCTGGTCTGGTCTGTCTCTAGACAGTTCAGGCTTCACCCCCTAGTTAAATGGTGGAGGCTCACAGCGACATACTCAACACACAAGTTTCTGAACTCTGCATGAGGGTTTCTCCGACGAAGTGAGGGCCGTGAGGCACAGCTCCCCGTCCCCCGGTGACCCTGCTAGGTCCACCTTCTTAGGGAAACCCTCTGCAGAGGAGCTGACAGAGCCAGGAACTTGTGAGTTGTGTGTGTCCACTCAGGCATCATTCATGCTTGTTCTGTAGGCAGTTCCTGTCAGAAGGAGGAGGCGCAGCAGGAGCGTCGGGGGGCGGAAGACGGTGCCTCAGTGCCTCTCTCCTTCTGACATTGTTAAAGAAAACACAACAAATTTATAATTATGTAGATAATTACATGTAGATAATGTCCTCAAGTTCTGTATAACCACTTTGTCCTCTCTCTGTGTTTGTTTCTCGTTCGTTGTTGTGTGTGTTTGTGTGCATTTGTCTCTTTCAAACAGGTGCCGGTCCTCACCTCTGCAGTGCTGCCGTCTCCTGTAGCGCTGCATGGTTCTAAGCTAAGTTTCCTTTCCTTTTTCTGTTCTCTCAGATTTGTCCTCAGGTTTGAAGTGTCTGTGTTGTGCAGCTGGTCTGCTCTGTCTCTAGACAGTTCAGGCTTCACCCCCTAGTTAAATGGTGGAGGCTCACAGCGACATACTCAACACACAAGTTTCTGAACTCTGCATGAGGGTTTCTCCGACGAAGTGAGGGCCGTGAGGCACAGCTCCCCGTCCCCCGGTGACCCTGCTAGGTCCACCTTCTTAGGGAAACCCTCTGCAGAGGAGCTGACAGAGCCAGGAACTTGTGAGTTGTGTGTGTCCACTCAGGCATCATTCATGCTTGTTCTGTAGGCAGTTCCTGTCAGAAGGAGAAGGCGCAGCAGGAGCGTCGGGGGGCGGAAGACGGTGCCTCAGTGCCTCTCTCCTTCTGACATTGTTAAAGAAAACACAACAAATTTATAATTATGTAGATAATTACATGTAGATAATGTCCTCAAGTTCTGTATAACCACTTTGTCCTCTCTCTGTGTTTGTTTCTCGTTCGTTGTTGTGTGTGTTTGTGTGCATTTGTCTCTTTCAAACAGGTGCCGGTCCTCACCTCTGCAGTGCTGCCGTCTCCTGTAGCGCTGCATGGTTCTAAGCTAAGTTTCCTTTCCTTTTTCTGTTCTCTCAGATTTGTCCTCAGGTTTGAAGTGTCTGTGTTGTGCAGCTGGTCTGGTCTGTCTCTAGACAGTTCAGGCTTCACCCCCTAGTTAAATGGTGGAGGCTCACAGCGACATACTCAACACACAAGTTTCTGAACTCTGCATGAGGGTTTCTCCGACGAAGTGAGGGCCGTGAGGCACAGCTCCCCGTCCCCCGGTGACCCTGCTAGGTCCACCTTCTTAGGGAAACCCTCTGCAGAGGAGCTGACAGAGCCAGGAACTTGTGAGTTGTGTGTGTCCACTCAGGCATCATTCATGCTTGTTCTGTAGGCAGTTCCTGTCAGAAGGAGGAGGCGCAGCAGGAGCGTCGGGGGGCGGAAGACGGTGCCTCAGTGCCTCTCTCCTTCTGACATTGTTAAAGAAAACACAACAAATTTATAATTATGTAGATAATTACATGTAGATAATGTCCTCAAGTTCTGTATAACCACTTTGTCCTCTCTCTGTGTTTGTTTCTCGTTCGTTGTTGTGTGTGTTTGTGTGCATTTGTCTCTTTCAAACAGGTGCCGGTCCTCACCTCTGCAGTGCTGCCGTCTCCTGTAGCGCTGCATGGTTCTAAGCTAAGTTTCCTTTCCTTTTTCTGTTCTCTCAGATTTGTCCTCAGGTTTGAAGTGTCTGTGTTGTGCAGCTGGTCTGGTCTGGTCTGTCTCTAGACAGTTCAGGCTTCACCCACTAGTTAAATGGTGGAGGCTCACAGCGACATACTCAACACACAAGTTTCTGAACTCTGCATGAGGGTTTCTCCGACGAAGCGAGGGCCGTGAGGCACAGCTCCCCGTCCCCCGGTGACCCTGCTAGGTCCACCTTCTTAGGGAAACCCTCTGCAGAGGAGCTGACAGAGCCAGGAACTTGTGAGTTGTGTGTGTCCACTCAGGCATCATTCATGCTTGTTCTGTAGGCAGTTCCTGTCAGAAGGAGGAGGCGCAGCAGGAGCGTCGGGGGGCGGAAGACGGTGCCTCAGTGCCTCTCTCCTTCTGACATTGTTAAAGAAAACACAACAAATTTATAATTATGTAGATAATTACATGTAGATAATGTCCTCAAGTTCTGTATAACCACTTTGTCCTCTCTCTGTGTTTGTTTCTCGTTCGTTGTTGTGTGTGTTTGTGTGCATTTGTCTCTTTCAAACAGGTGCCGGTCCTCACCTCTGCAGTGCTGCCGTCTCCTGTAGCGCTGCATGGTTCTAAGCTAAGTTTCCTTTCCTTTTTCTGTTCTCTCAGATTTGTCCTCAGGTTTGAAGTGTCTGTGTTGTGCAGCTGGTCTGGTCTGTCTCTAGACAGTTCAGGCTTCACCCCCTAGTTAAATGGTGGAGGCTCACAGCGACATACTCAACACACAAGTTTCTGAACTCTGCATGAGGGTTTCTCCGACGAAGTGAGGGCCGTGAGGCACAGCTCCCCGTCCCCCGGTGACCCTGCTAGGTCCACCTTCTTAGGGAAACCCTCTGCAGAGGAGCTGACAGAGCCAGGAACTTGTGAGTTGTGTGTGTCCACTCAGGCATCATTCATGCTTGTTCTGTAGGCAGTTCCTGTCAGAAGGAGGAGGCGCAGCAGGAGCGTCGGGGGGCGGAAGACGGTGCCTCAGTGCCTCTCTCCTTCTGACATTGTTAAAGAAAACACAACAAATTTATAATTATGTAGATAATTACATGTAGATAATGTCCTCAAGTTCTGTATAACCACTTTGTCCTCTCTCTGTGTTTGTTTCTCGTTCGTTGTTGTGTGTGTTTGTGTGCATTTGTCTCTTTCAAACAGGTGCCGGTCCTCACCTCTGCAGTGCTGCCGTCTCCTGTAGCGCTGCATGGTTCTAAGCTAAGTTTCCTTTCCTTTTTCTGTTCTCTCAGATTTGTCCTCAGGTTTGAAGTGTCTGTGTTGTGCAGCTGGTCTGGTCTGTCTCTAGACAGTTCAGGCTTCACCCCCTAGTTAAATGGTGGAGGCTCACAGCGACATACTCAACACACAAGTTTCTGAACTCTGCATGAGGGTTTCTCCGACGAAGTGAGGGCCGTGAGGCACAGCTCCCCGTCCCCCGGTGACCCTGCTAGGTCCACCTTCTTAGGGAAACCCTCTGCAGAGGAGCTGACAGAGCCAGGAACTTGTGAGTTGTGTGTGTCCACTCAGGCATCATTCATGCTTGTTCTGTAGGCAGTTCCTGTCAGAAGGAGGAGGCGCAGCAGGAGCGTCGGGGGGCGGAAGACGGTGCCTCAGTGCCTCTCTCCTTCTGACATTGTTAAAGAAAACACAACAAATTTATAATTATGTAGATAATTACATGTAGATAATGTCCTCAAGTTCTGTATAACCACTTTTTCCTCTCTCTGTGTTTGTTTCTCGTTCGTTGTTGTGTGTGTTTGTGTGCATTTGTCTCTTTCAAACAGGTGCCGGTCCTCACCTCTGCAGTGCTGCCGTCTCCTGTAGCGCTGCATGGTTCTAAGCTAAGTTTCCTTTCCTTTTTCTGTTCTCTCAGATTTGTCCTCAGGTTTGAAGTGTCTGTGTTGTGCAGCTGGTCTGGTCTGTCTCTAGACAGTTCAGGCTTCACCCACTAGTTAAATGGTGGAGGCTCACAGCGACATACTCAACACACAAGTTTCTGAACTCTGCATGAGGGTTTCTCCGACGAAGTGAGGGCCGTGAGGCACAGCTCCCCGTCCCCCGGTGACCCTGCTAGGTCCACCTTCTTAGGGAAACCCTCTGCAGAGGAGCTGACAGAGCCAGGAACTTGTGAGTTGTGTGTGTCCACTCAGGCATCATTCATGCTTGTTCTGTAGGCAGTTCCTGTCAGAAGGAGGAGGCGCAGCAGGAGCGTCGGGGGGCGGAAGACGGTGCCTCAGTGCCTCTCTCCTTCTGACATTGTTAAAGAAAACACAACAAATTTATAATTATGTAGATAATTACATGTAGATAATGTCCTCAAGTTCTGTATAACCACTTTGTCCTCTCTCTGTGTTTGTTTCTCGTTCGTTGTTGTGTGTGTTTGTGTGCATTTGTCTCTTTCAAACAGGTGCCGGTCCTCACCTCTGCAGTGCTGCCGTCTCCTGTAGCGCTGCATGGTTCTAAGCTAAGTTTCCTTTCCTTTTTCTGTTCTCTCAGATTTGTCCTCAGGTTTGAAGTGTCTGTGTTGTGCAGCTGGTCTGGTCTGGTCTGTCTCTAGACAGTTCAGGCTTCACCCACTAGTTAAATGGTGGAGGCTCACAGCGACATACTCAACACACAAGTTTCTGAACTCTGCATGAGGGTTTCTCCGACGAAGTGAGGGCCGTGAGGCACAGCTCCCCGTCCCCCGGTGACCCTGCTAGGTCCACCTTCTTAGGGAAACCCTCTGCAGAGGAGCTGACAGAGCCAGGAACTTGTGAGTTGTGTGTGTCCACTCAGGCATCATTCATGCTTGTTCTGTAGGCAGTTCCTGTCAGAAGGAGGAGGCGCAGCAGGAGCGTCGGGGGGCGGAAGACGGTGCCTCAGTGCCTCTCTCCTTCTGACATTGTTAAAGAAAACACAACAAATTTATAATTATGTAGATAATTACATGTAGATAATGTCCTCAAGTTCTGTATAACCACTTTTTCCTCTCTCTGTGTTTGTTTCTCGTTCGTTGTTGTGTGTGTTTGTGTGCATTTGTCTCTTTCAAACAGGTGCCGGTCCTCACCTCTGCAGTGCTGCCGTCTCCTGTAGCGCTGCATGGTTCTAAGCTAAGTTTCCTTTCCTTTTTCTGTTCTCTCAGATTTGTCCTCAGGTTTGAAGTGTCTGTGTTGTGCAGCTGGTCTGGTCTGTCTCTAGACAGTTCAGGCTTCACCCACTAGTTAAATGGTGGAGGCTCACAGCGACATACTCAACACACAAGTTTCTGAACTCTGCATGAGGGTTTCTCCGACGAAGTGAGGGCCGTGAGGCACAGCTCCCCGTCCCCCGGTGACCCTGCTAGGTCCACCTTCTTAGGGAAACCCTCTGCAGAGGAGCTGACAGAGCCAGGAACTTGTGAGTTGTGTGTGTCCACTCAGGCATCATTCATGCTTGTTCTGTAGGCAGTTCCTGTCAGAAGGAGGAGGCGCAGCAGGAGCGTCGGGGGGCGGAAGACGGTGCCTCAGTGCCTCTCTCCTTCTGACATTGTTAAAGAAAACACAACAAATTTATAATTATGTAGATAATTACATGTAGATAATGTCCTCAAGTTCTGTATAACCACTTTGTCCTCTCTCTGTGTTTGTTTCTCGTTCGTTGTTGTGTGTGTTTGTGTGCATTTGTCTCTTTCAAACAGGTGCCGGTCCTCACCTCTGCAGTGCTGCCGTCTCCTGTAGCGCTGCATGGTTCTAAGCTAAGTTTCCTTTCCTTTTTCTGTTCTCTCAGATTTGTCCTCAGGTTTGAAGTGTCTGTGTTGTGCAGCTGGTCTGGTCTGTCTCTAGACAGTTCAGGCTTCACCCCCTAGTTAAATGGTGGAGGCTCACAGCGACATACTCAACACACAAGTTTCTGAACTCTGCATGAGGGTTTCTCCGACGAAGTGAGGGCCGTGAGGCACAGCTCCCCGTCCCCCGGTGACCCTGCTAGGTCCACCTTCTTAGGGAAACCCTCTGCAGAGGAGCTGACAGAGCCAGGAACTTGTGAGTTGTGTGTGTCCACTCAGGCATCATTCATGCTTGTTCTGTAGGCAGTTCCTGTCAGAAGGAGGAGGCGCAGCAGGAGCGTCGGGGGGCGGAAGACGGTGCCTCAGTGCCTCTCTCCTTCTGACATTGTTAAAGAAAACACAACAAATTTATAATTATGTAGATAATTACATGTAGATAATGTCCTCAAGTTCTGTATAACCACTTTGTCCTCTCTCTGTGTTTGTTTCTCGTTCGTTGTTGTGTGTGTTTGTGTGCATTTGTCTCTTTCAAACAGGTGCCGGTCCTCACCTCTGCAGTGCTGCCGTCTCCTGTAGCGCTGCATGGTTCTAAGCTAAGTTTCCTTTCCTTTTTCTGTTCTCTCAGATTTGTCCTCAGGTTTGAAGTGTCTGTGTTGTGCAGCTGGTCTGGTCTGGTCTGTCTCTAGACAGTTCAGGCTTCACCCACTAGTTAAATGGTGGAGGCTCACAGCGACATACTCAACACACAAGTTTCTGAACTCTGCATGAGGGTTTCTCCGACGAAGCGAGGGCCGTGAGGCACAGCTCCCCGTCCCCCGGTGACCCTGCTAGGTCCACCTTCTTAGGGAAACCCTCTGCAGAGGAGCTGACAGAGCCAGGAACTTGTGAGTTGTGTGTGTCCACTCAGGCATCATTCATGCTTGTTCTGTAGGCAGTTCCTGTCAGAAGGAGGAGGCGCAGCAGGAGCGTCGGGGGGCGGAAGACGGTGCCTCAGTGCCTCTCTCCTTCTGACATTGTTAAAGAAAACACAACAAATTTATAATTATGTAGATAATTACATGTAGATAATGTCCTCAAGTTCTGTATAACCACTTTGTCCTCTCTCTGTGTTTGTTTCTCGTTCGTTGTTGTGTGTGTTTGTGTGCATTTGTCTCTTTCAAACAGGTGCCGGTCCTCACCTCTGCAGTGCTGCCGTCTCCTGTAGCGCTGCATGGTTCTAAGCTAAGTTTCCTTTCCTTTTTCTGTTCTCTCAGATTTGTCCTCAGGTTTGAAGTGTCTGTGTTGTGCAGCTGGTCTGGTCTGTCTCTAGACAGTTCAGGCTTCACCCACTAGTTAAATGGTGGAGGCTCACAGCGACATACTCAACACACAAGTTTCTGAACTCTGCATGAGGGTTTCTCCGACGAAGCGAGGGCCGTGAGGCACAGCTCCCCGTCCCCCGGTGACCCTGCTAGGTCCACCTTCTTAGGGAAACCCTCTGCAGAGGAGCTGACAGAGCCAGGAACTTGTGAGTTGTGTGTGTCCACTCAGGCATCATTCATGCTTGTTCTGTAGGCAGTTCCTGTCAGAAGGAGGAGGCGCAGCAGGAGCGTCGGGGGGCGGAAGACGGTGCCTCAGTGCCTCTCTCCTTCTGACATTGTTAAAGAAAACACAACAAATTTATAATTATGTAGATAATTACATGTAGATAATGTCCTCAAGTTCTGTATAACCACTTTGTCCTCTCTCTGTGTTTGTTTCTCGTTCGTTGTTGTGTGTGTTTGTGTGCATTTGTCTCTTTCAAACAGGTGCCGGTCCTCACCTCTGCAGTGCTGCCGTCTCCTGTAGCGCTGCATGGTTCTAAGCTAAGTTTCCTTTCCTTTTTCTGTTCTCTCAGATTTGTCCTCAGGTTTGAAGTGTCTGTGTTGTGCAGCTGGTCTGGTCTGTCTCTAGACAGTTCAGGCTTCACCCCCTAGTTAAATGGTGGAGGCTCACAGCGACATACTCAACACACAAGTTTCTGAACTCTGCATGAGGGTTTCTCCGACGAAGCGAGGGCCGTGAGGCACAGCTCCCCATCCCCCGGTGACCCTGCTAGGTCCACCTTCTTAGGGAAACCCTCTGCAGAGGAGCTGACAGAGCCAGGAACTTGTGAGTTGTGTGTGTCCACTCAGGCATCATTCATGCTTGTTCTGTAGGCAGTTCCTGTCAGAAGGAGGAGGCGCAGCAGGAGCGTCGGGGGGCGGAAGACGGTGCCTCAGTGCCTCTCTCCTTCTGACATTGTTAAAGAAAACACAACAAATTTATAATTATGTAGATAATTACATGTAGATAATGTCCTCAAGTTCTGTATAACCACTTTGTCCTCTCTCTGTGTTTGTTTCTCGTTCGTTGTTGTGTGTGTTTGTGTGCATTTGTCTCTTTCAAACAGGTGCCGGTCCTCACCTCTGCAGTGCTGCCGTCTCCTGTAGCGCTGCATGGTTCTAAGCTAAGTTTCCTTTCCTTTTTCTGTTCTCTCAGATTTGTCCTCAGGTTTGAAGTGTCTGTGTTGTGCAACTGGTCTGGTCTGTCTCTAGACAGTTCAGGCTTCACCCACTAGTTAAATGGTGGAGGCTCACAGCGACATACTCAACACACAAGTTTCTGAACTCTGCATGAGGGTTTCTCCGACGAAGCGAGGGCCGTGAGGCACAGCTCCCCGTCCCCCGGTGACCCTGCTAGGTCCACCTTCTTAGGGAAACCCTCTGCAGAGGAGCTGACAGAGCCAGGAACTTGTGAGTTGTGTGTGTCCACTCAGGCATCATTCATGCTTGTTCTGTAGGCAGTTCCTGTCAGAAGGAGGAGGCGCAGCAGGAGCGTCGGGGGGCGGAAGACGGTGCCTCAGTGCCTCTCTCCTTCTGACATTGTTAAAG
>NW_028188566.1:341270-450226 GCF_057381915.1 Diplotaxodon limnothrissa | reverse complement strand
GTCTGTCTCTAGACAGTTCAGGCTTCACCCCCTAGTTAAATGGTGGAGGCTCACAGCGACATACTCAACACACAAGTTTCTGAACTCTGCATGAGGGTTTCTCCGACGAAGCGAGGGCCGTGAGGCACAGCTCCCCGTCCCCCGGTGACCCTGCTAGGTCCACCTTCTTAGGGAAACCCTCTGCAGAGGAGCTGACAGAGCCAGGAACTTGTGAGTTGTGTGTGTGTCCACTCAGGCATCATTCATGCTTGTTCTGTAGGCAGTTCCTGTCAGAAGGAGGAGGCGCAGCAGGAGCGTCGGGGGGCGGAAGACGGTGCCTCAGTGCCTCTCTCCTTCTGACATTGTTAAAGAAAACACAACAAATTTATAATTATGTAGATAATTACATGTAGATAATGTCCTCAAGTTCTGTATAACCACTTTGTCCTCTCTCTGTGTTTGTTTCTCGTTCGTTGTTGTGTGTGTTTGTGTGCATTTGTCTCTTTCAAACAGGTGCCGGTCCTCACCTCTGCAGTGCTGCCGTCTCCTGTAGCGCTGCATGGTTCTAAGCTAAGTTTCCTTTCCTTTTTCTGTTCTCTCAGATTTGTCCTCAGGTTTGAAGTGTCTGTGTTGTGCAGCTGGTCTGGTCTGTCTCTAGACAGTTCAGGCTTCACCCCCTAGTTAAATGGTGGAGGCTCACAGCGACATACTCAACACACAAGTTTCTGAACTCTGCATGAGGGTTTCTCCGACGAAGTGAGGGCCGTGAGGCACAGCTCCCCGTCCCCCGGTGACCCTGCTAGGTCCACCTTCTTAGGGAAACCCTCTGCAGAGGAGCTGACAGAGCCAGGAACTTGTGAGTTGTGTGTGTCCACTCAGGCATCATTCATGCTTGTTCTGTAGGCAGTTCCTGTCAGAAGGAGGAGGCGCAGCAGGAGCGTCGGGGGGCGGAAGACGGTGCCTCAGTGCCTCTCTCCTTCTGACATTGTTAAAGAAAACACAACAAATTTATAATTATGTAGATAATTACATGTAGATAATGTCCTCAAGTTCTGTATAACCACTTTTTCCTCTCTCTGTGTTTGTTTCTCGTTCGTTGTTGTGTGTGTTTGTGTGCATTTGTCTCTTTCAAACAGGTGCCGGTCCTCACCTCTGCAGTGCTGCCGTCTCCTGTAGCGCTGCATGGTTCTAAGCTAAGTTTCCTTTCCTTTTTCTGTTCTCTCAGATTTGTCCTCAGGTTTGAAGTGTCTGTGTTGTGCAGCTGGTCTGGTCTGTCTCTAGACAGTTCAGGCTTCACCCCCTAGTTAAATGGTGGAGGCTCACAGCGACATACTCAACACACAAGTTTCTGAACTCTGCATGAGGGTTTCTCCGACGAAGCGAGGGCCGTGAGGCACAGCTCCCCGTCCCCCGGTGACCCTGCTAGGTCCACCTTCTTAGGGAAACCCTCTGCAGAGGAGCTGACAGAGCCAGGAACTTGTGAGTTGTGTGTGTGTCCACTCAGGCATCATTCATGCTTGTTCTGTAGGCAGTTCCTGTCAGAAGGAGGAGGCGCAGCAGGAGCGTCGGGGGGCGGAAGACGGTGCCTCAGTGCCTCTCTCCTTCTGACATTGTTAAAGAAAACACAACAAATTTATAATTATGTAGATAATTACATGTAGATAATGTCCTCAAG
Source organism: Diplotaxodon limnothrissa (assembly GCF_057381915.1). Lineage (NCBI taxonomy): Eukaryota > Metazoa > Chordata > Actinopteri > Cichliformes > Cichlidae > Diplotaxodon > Diplotaxodon limnothrissa. The sequence continues at coordinate 448,572 of NW_028188566.1, read as the reverse complement.
TTCTGTATAACCACTTTTTCCTCTCTCTGTGTTTGTTTCTCGTTCGTTGTTGTGTGTGTTTGTGTGCATTTGTCTCTTTCAAACAGGTGCCGGTCCTCACCTCTGCAGTGCTGCCGTCTCCTGTAGCGCTGCATGGTTCTAAGCTAAGTTTCCTTTCCTTTTTCTGTTCTCTCAGATTTGTCCTCAGGTTTGAAGTGTCTGTGTTGTGCAGCTGGTCTGGTCTGTCTCTAGACAGTTCAGGCTTCACCCCCTAGTTAAATGGTGGAGGCTCACAGCGACATACTCAACACACAAGTTTCTGAACTCTGCATGAGGGTTTCTCCGACGAAGCGAGGGCCGTGAGGCACAGCTCCCCGTCCCCCGGTGACCCTGCTAGGTCCACCTTCTTAGGGAAACCCTCTGCAGAGGAGCTGACAGAGCCAGGAACTTGTGAGTTGTGTGTGTGTCCACTCAGGCATCATTCATGCTTGTTCTGTAGGCAGTTCCTGTCAGAAGGAGGAGGCGCAGCAGGAGCGTCGGGGGGCGGAAGACGGTGCCTCAGTGCCTCTCTCCTTCTGACATTGTTAAAGAAAACACAACAAATTTATAATTATGTAGATAATTACATGTAGATAATGTCCTCAAGTTCTGTATAACCACTTTGTCCTCTCTCTGTGTTTGTTTCTCGTTCGTTGTTGTGTGTGTTTGTGTGCATTTGTCTCTTTCAAACAGGTGCCGGTCCTCACCTCTGCAGTGCTGCCGTCTCCTGTAGCGCTGCATGGTTCTAAGCTAAGTTTCCTTTCCTTTTTCTGTTCTCTCAGATTTGTCCTCAGGTTTGAAGTGTCTGTGTTGTGCAGCTGGTCTGCTCTGTCTCTAGACAGTTCAGGCTTCACCCCCTAGTTAAATGGTGGAGGCTCACAGCGACATACTCAACACACAAGTTTCTGAACTCTGCATGAGGGTTTCTCCGACGAAGCGAGGGCCGTGAGGCACAGCTCCCCGTCCCCCGGTGACCCTGCTAGGTCCACCTTCTTAGGGAAACCCTCTGCAGAGGAGCTGACAGAGCCAGGAACTTGTGAGTTGTGTGTGTGTCCACTCAGGCATCATTCATGCTTGTTCTGTAGGCAGATCCTGTCAGAAGGAGGAGGCGCAGCAGGAGCGTCGGGGGGCGGAAGACGGTGCCTCAGTGCCTCTCTCCTTCTGACATTGTTAAAGAAAACACAACAAATTTATAATTATGTAGATAATTACATGTAGATAATGTCCTCAAGTTCTGTATAACCACTTTGTCCTCTCTCTGTGTTTGTTTCTCGTTCGTTGTTGTGTGTGTTTGTGTGCATTTGTCTCTTTCAAACAGGTGCCGGTCCTCACCTCTGCAGTGCTGCCGTCTCCTGTAGCGCTGCATGGTTCTAAGCTAAGTTTCCTTTCCTTTTTCTGTTCTCTCAGATTTGTCCTCAGGTTTGAAGTGTCTGTGTTGTGCAGCTGGTCTGGTCTGTCTCTAGACAGTTCAGGCTTCACCCCCTAGTTAAATGGTGGAGGCTCACAGCGACATACTCAACACACAAGTTTCTGAACTCTGCATGAGGGTTTCTCCGACGAAGTGAGGGCCGTGAGGCACAGCTCCCCGTCCCCCGGTGACCCTGCTAGGTCCACCTTCTTAGGGAAACCCTCTGCAGAGGAGCTGACAGAGCCAGGAACTTGTGAGTTGTGTGTGTCCACTCAGGCATCATTCATGCTTGTTCTGTAGGCAGTTCCTGTCAGAAGGAGGAGGCGCAGCAGGAGCGTCGGGGGGCGGAAGACGGTGCCTCAGTGCCTCTCTCCTTCTGACATTGTTAAAGAAAACACAACAAATTTATAATTATGTAGATAATTACATGTAGATAATGTCCTCAAGTTCTGTATAACCACTTTGTCCTCTCTCTGTGTTTGTTTCTCGTTCGTTGTTGTGTGTGTTTGTGTGCATTTGTCTCTTTCAAACAGGTGCCGGTCCTCACCTCTGCAGTGCTGCCGTCTCCTGTAGCGCTGCATGGTTCTAAGCTAAGTTTCCTTTCCTTTTTCTGTTCTCTCAGATTTGTCCTCAGGTTTGAAGTGTCTGTGTTGTGCAGCTGGTCTGGTCTGTCTCTAGACAGTTCAGGCTTCACCCCCTAGTTAAATGGTGGAGGCTCACAGCGACATACTCAACACACAAGTTTCTGAACTCTGCATGAGGGTTTCTCCGACGAAGCGAGGGCCGTGAGGCACAGCTCCCCGTCCCCCGGTGACCCTGCTAGGTCCACCTTCTTAGGGAAACCCTCTGCAGAGGAGCTGACAGAGCCAGGAACTTGTGAGTTGTGTGTGTGTCCACTCAGGCATCATTCATGCTTGTTCTGTAGGCAGTTCCTGTCAGAAGGAGGAGGCGCAGCAGGAGCGTCGGGGGGCGGAAGACGGTGCCTCAGTGCCTCTCTCCTTCTGACATTGTTAAAGAAAACACAACAAATTTATAATTATGTAGATAATTACATGTAGATAATGTCCTCAAGTTCTGTATAACCACTTTGTCCTCTCTCTGTGTTTGTTTCTCGTTCGTTGTTGTGTGTGTTTGTGTGCATTTGTCTCTTTCAAACAGGTGCCGGTCCTCACCTCTGCAGTGCTGCCGTCTCCTGTAGCGCTGCATGGTTCTAAGCTAAGTTTCCTTTCCTTTTTCTGTTCTCTCAGATTTGTCCTCAGGTTTGAAGTGTCTGTGTTGTGCAGCTGGTCTGCTCTGTCTCTAGACAGTTCAGGCTTCACCCCCTAGTTAAATGGTGGAGGCTCACAGCGACATACTCAACACACAAGTTTCTGAACTCTGCATGAGGGTTTCTCCGACGAAGCGAGGGCCGTGAGGCACAGCTCCCCGTCCCCCGGTGACCCTGCTAGGTCCACCTTCTTAGGGAAACCCTCTGCAGAGGAGCTGACAGAGCCAGGAACTTGTGAGTTGTGTGTGTGTCCACTCAGGCATCATTCATGCTTGTTCTGTAGGCAGATCCTGTCAGAAGGAGGAGGCGCAGCAGGAGCGTCGGGGGGCGGAAGACGGTGCCTCAGTGCCTCTCTCCTTCTGACATTGTTAAAGAAAACACAACAAATTTATAATTATGTAGATAATTACATGTAGATAATGTCCTCAAGTTCTGTATAACCACTTTGTCCTCTCTCTGTGTTTGTTTCTCGTTCGTTGTTGTGTGTGTTTGTGTGCATTTGTCTCTTTCAAACAGGTGCCGGTCCTCACCTCTGCAGTGCTGCCGTCTCCTGTAGCGCTGCATGGTTCTAAACTAAGTTTCCTTTCCTTTTTCTGTTCTCTCAGATTTGTCCTCAGGTTTGAAGTGTCTGTGTTGTGCAGCTGGTCTGGTCTGTCTCTAGACAGTTCAGGCTTCACCCCCTAGTTAAATGGTGGAGGCTCACAGCGACATACTCAACACACAAGTTTCTGAACTCTGCATGAGGGTTTCTCCGACGAAGCGAGGGCCGTGAGGCACAGCTCCCCGTCCCCCGGTGACCCTGCTAGGTCCACCTTCTTAGGGAAACCCTCTGCAGAGGAGCTGACAGAGCCAGGAACTTGTGAGTTGTGTGTGTCCACTCAGGCATCATTCATGCTTGTTCTGTAGGCAGTTCCTGTCAGAAGGAGGAGGCGCAGCAGGAGCGTCGGGGGGCGGAAGACGGTGCCTCAGTGCCTCTCTCCTTCTGACATTGTTAAAGAAAACACAACAAATTTATAATTATGTAGATAATTACATGTAGATAATGTCCTCAAGTTCTGTATAACCACTTTGTCCTCTCTCTGTGTTTGTTTCTCGTTCGTTGTTGTGTGTGTTTGTGTGCATTTGTCTCTTTCAAACAGGTGCCGGTCCTCACCTCTGCAGTGCTGCCGTCTCCTGTAGCGCTGCATGGTTCTAAGCTAAGTTTCCTTTCCTTTTTCTGTTCTCTCAGATTTGTCCTCAGGTTTGAAGTGTCTGTGTTGTGCAGCTGGTCTGGTCTGTCTCTAGACAGTTCAGGCTTCACCCCCTAGTTAAATGGTGGAGGCTCACAGCGACATACTCAACACACAAGTTTCTGAACTCTGCATGAGGGTTTCTCCGACGAAGCGAGGGCCGTGAGGCACAGCTCCCCGTCCCCCGGTGACCCTGCTAGGTCCACCTTCTTAGGGAAACCCTCTGCAGAGGAGCTGACAGAGCCAGGAACTTGTGAGTTGTGTGTGTGTCCACTCAGGCATCATTCATGCTTGTTCTGTAGGCAGTTCCTGTCAGAAGGAGGAGGCGCAGCAGGAGCGTCGGGGGGCGGAAGACGGTGCCTCAGTGCCTCTCTCCTTCTGACATTGTTAAAGAAAACACAACAAATTTATAATTATGTAGATAATTACATGTAGATAATGTCCTCAAGTTCTGTATAACCACTTTGTCCTCTCTCTGTGTTTGTTTCTCGTTCGTTGTTGTGTGTGTTTGTGTGCATTTGTCTCTTTCAAACAGGTGCCGGTCCTCACCTCTGCAGTGCTGCCGTCTCCTGTAGCGCTGCATGGTTCTAAGCTAAGTTTCCTTTCCTTTTTCTGTTCTCTCAGATTTGTCCTCAGGTTTGAAGTGTCTGTGTTGTGCAGCTGGTCTGCTCTGTCTCTAGACAGTTCAGGCTTCACCCACTAGTTAAATGGTGGAGGCTCACAGCGACATACTCAACACACAAGTTTCTGAACTCTGCATGAGGGTTTCTCCGACGAAGTGAGGGCCGTGAGGCACAGCTCCCCGTCCCCCGGTGACCCTGCTAGGTCCACCTTCTTAGGGAAACCCTCTGCAGAGGAGCTGACAGAGCCAGGAACTTGTGAGTTGTGTGTGTCCACTCAGGCATCATTCATGCTTGTTCTGTAGGCAGTTCCTGTCAGAAGGAGGAGGCGCAGCAGGAGCGTCGGGGGGCGGAAGACGGTGCCTCAGTGCCTCTCTCCTTCTGACATTGTTAAAGAAAACACAACAAATTTATAATTATGTAGATAATTACATGTAGATAATGTCCTCAAGTTCTGTATAACCACTTTGTCCTCTCTCTGTGTTTGTTTCTCGTTCGTTGTTGTGTGTGTTTGTGTGCATTTGTCTCTTTCAAACAGGTGCCGGTCCTCACCTCTGCAGTGCTGCCGTCTCCTGTAGCGCTGCATGGTTCTAAGCTAAGTTTCCTTTCCTTTTTCTGTTCTCTCAGATTTGTCCTCAGGTTTGAAGTGTCTGTGTTGTGCAGCTGGTCTGCTCTGTCTCTAGACAGTTCAGGCTTCACCCACTAGTTAAATGGTGGAGGCTCACAGCGACATACTCAACACACAAGTTTCTGAACTCTGCATGAGGGTTTCTCCGACGAAGCGAGGGCCGTGAGGCACAGCTCCCCGTCCCCCGGTGACCCTGCTAGGTCCACCTTCTTAGGGAAACCCTCTGCAGAGGAGCTGACAGAGCCAGGAACTTGTGAGTTGTGTGTGTCCACTCAGGCATCATTCATGCTTGTTCTGTAGGCAGTTCCTGTCAGAAGGAGGAGGCGCAGCAGGAGCGTCGGGGGGCGGAAGACGGTGCCTCAGTGCCTCTCTCCTTCTGACATTGTTAAAGAAAACACAACAAATTTATAATTATGTAGATAATTACATGTAGATAATGTCCTCAAGTTCTGTATAACCACTTTGTCCTCTCTCTGTGTTTGTTTCTCGTTCGTTGTTGTGTGTGTTTGTGTGCATTTGTCTCTTTCAAACAGGTGCCGGTCCTCACCTCTGCAGTGCTGCCGTCTCCTGTAGCGCTGCATGGTTCTAAGCTAAGTTTCCTTTCCTTTTTCTGTTCTCTCAGATTTGTCCTCAGGTTTGAAGTGTCTGTGTTGTGCAGCTGGTCTGCTCTGTCTCTAGACAGTTCAGGCTTCACCCACTAGTTAAATGGTGGAGGCTCACAGCGACATACTCAACACACAAGTTTCTGAACTCTGCATGAGGGTTTCTCCGACGAAGCGAGGGCCGTGAGGCACAGCTCCCCGTCCCCCGGTGACCCTGCTAGGTCCACCTTCTTAGGGAAACCCTCTGCAGAGGAGCTGACAGAGCCAGGAACTTGTGAGTTGTGTGTGTCCACTCAGGCATCATTCATGCTTGTTCTGTAGGCAGTTCCTGTCAGAAGGAGGAGGCGCAGCAGGAGCGTCGGGGGGCGGAAGACGGTGCCTCAGTGCCTCTCTCCTTCTGACATTGTTAAAGAAAACACAACAAATTTATAATTATGTAGATAATTACATGTAGATAATGTCCTCAAGTTCTGTATAACCACTTTGTCCTCTCTCTGTGTTTGTTTCTCGTTCGTTGTTGTGTGTGTTTGTGTGCATTTGTCTCTTTCAAACAGGTGCCGGTCCTCACCTCTGCAGTGCTGCCGTCTCCTGTAGCGCTGCATGGTTCTAAGCTAAGTTTCCTTTCCTTTTTCTGTTCTCTCAGATTTGTCCTCAGGTTTGAAGTGTCTGTGTTGTGCAGCTGGTCTGGTCTGTCTCTAGACAGTTCAGGCTTCACCCACTAGTTAAATGGTGGAGGCTCACAGCGACATACTCAACACACAAGTTTCTGAACTCTGCATGAGGGTTTCTCCGACGAAGCGAGGGCCGTGAGGCACAGCTCCCCGTCCCCCGGTGACCCTGCTAGGTCCACCTTCTTAGGGAAACCCTCTGCAGAGGAGCTGACAGAGCCAGGAACTTGTGAGTTGTGTGTGTGTCCACTCAGGCATCATTCATGCTTGTTCTGTAGGCAGTTCCTGTCAGAAGGAGGAGGCGCAGCAGGAGCGTCGGGGGGCGGAAGACGGTGCCTCAGTGCCTCTCTCCTTCTGACATTGTTAAAGAAAACACAACAAATTTATAATTATGTAGATAATTACATGTAGATAATGTCCTCAAGTTCTGTATAACCACTTTGTCCTCTCTCTGTGTTTGTTTCTCGTTCGTTGTTGTGTGTGTTTGTGTGCATTTGTCTCTTTCAAACAGGTGCCGGTCCTCACCTCTGCAGTGCTGCCGTCTCCTGTAGCGCTGCATGGTTCTAAGCTAAGTTTCCTTTCCTTTTTCTGTTCTCTCAGATTTGTCCTCAGGTTTGAAGTGTCTGTGTTGTGCAGCTGGTCTGGTCTGTCTCTAGACAGTTCAGGCTTCACCCCCTAGTTAAATGGTGGAGGCTCACAGCGACATACTCAACACACAAGTTTCTGAACTCTGCATGAGGGTTTCTCCGACGAAGTGAGGGCCGTGAGGCACAGCTCCCCGTCCCCCGGTGACCCTGCTAGGTCCACCTTCTTAGGGAAACCCTCTGCAGAGGAGCTGACAGAGCCAGGAACTTGTGAGTTGTGTGTGTCCACTCAGGCATCATTCATGCTTGTTCTGTAGGCAGTTCCTGTCAGAAGGAGGAGGCGCAGCAGGAGCGTCGGGGGGCGGAAGACGGTGCCTCAGTGCCTCTCTCCTTCTGACATTGTTAAAGAAAACACAACAAATTTATAATTATGTAGATAATTACATGTAGATAATGTCCTCAAGTTCTGTATAACCACTTTTTCCTCTCTCTGTGTTTGTTTCTCGTTCGTTGTTGTGTGTGTTTGTGTGCATTTGTCTCTTTCAAACAGGTGCCGGTCCTCACCTCTGCAGTGCTGCCGTCTCCTGTAGCGCTGCATGGTTCTAAGCTAAGTTTCCTTTCCTTTTTCTGTTCTCTCAGATTTGTCCTCAGGTTTGAAGTGTCTGTGTTGTGCAGCTGGTCTGGTCTGTCTCTAGACAGTTCAGGCTTCACCCCCTAGTTAAATGGTGGAGGCTCACAGCGACATACTCAACACACAAGTTTCTGAACTCTGCATGAGGGTTTCTCCGACGAAGCGAGGGCCGTGAGGCACAGCTCCCCGTCCCCCGGTGACCCTGCTAGGTCCACCTTCTTAGGGAAACCCTCTGCAGAGGAGCTGACAGAGCCAGGAACTTGTGAGTTGTGTGTGTGTCCACTCAGGCATCATTCATGCTTGTTCTGTAGGCAGTTCCTGTCAGAAGGAGGAGGCGCAGCAGGAGCGTCGGGGGGCGGAAGACGGTGCCTCAGTGCCTCTCTCCTTCTGACATTGTTAAAGAAAACACAACAAATTTATAATTATGTAGATAATTACATGTAGATAATGTCCTCAAGTTCTGTATAACCACTTTTTCCTCTCTCTGTGTTTGTTTCTCGTTCGTTGTTGTGTGTGTTTGTGTGCATTTGTCTCTTTCAAACAGGTGCCGGTCCTCACCTCTGCAGTGCTGCCGTCTCCTGTAGCGCTGCATGGTTCTAAGCTAAGTTTCCTTTCCTTTTTCTGTTCTCTCAGATTTGTCCTCAGGTTTGAAGTGTCTGTGTTGTGCAGCTGGTCTGGTCTGTCTCTAGACAGTTCAGGCTTCACCCCCTAGTTAAATGGTGGAGGCTCACAGCGACATACTCAACACACAAGTTTCTGAACTCTGCATGAGGGTTTCTCCGACGAAGCGAGGGCCGTGAGGCACAGCTCCCCGTCCCCCGGTGACCCTGCTAGGTCCACCTTCTTAGGGAAACCCTCTGCAGAGGAGCTGACAGAGCCAGGAACTTGTGAGTTGTGTGTGTGTCCACTCAGGCATCATTCATGCTTGTTCTGTAGGCAGTTCCTGTCAGAAGGAGGAGGCGCAGCAGGAGCGTCGGGGGGCGGAAGACGGTGCCTCAGTGCCTCTCTCCTTCTGACATTGTTAAAGAAAACACAACAAATTTATAATTATGTAGATAATTACATGTAGATAATGTCCTCAAGTTCTGTATAACCACTTTGTCCTCTCTCTGTGTTTGTTTCTCGTTCGTTGTTGTGTGTGTTTGTGTGCATTTGTCTCTTTCAAACAGGTGCCGGTCCTCACCTCTGCAGTGCTGCCGTCTCCTGTAGCGCTGCATGGTTCTAAGCTAAGTTTCCTTTCCTTTTTCTGTTCTCTCAGATTTGTCCTCAGGTTTGAAGTGTCTGTGTTGTGCAGCTGGTCTGGTCTGTCTCTAGACAGTTCAGGCTTCACCCCCTAGTTAAATGGTGGAGGCTCACAGCGACATACTCAACACACAAGTTTCTGAACTCTGCATGAGGGTTTCTCCGACGAAGTGAGGGCCGTGAGGCACAGCTCCCCGTCCCCCGGTGACCCTGCTAGGTCCACCTTCTTAGGGAAACCCTCTGCAGAGGAGCTGACAGAGCCAGGAACTTGTGAGTTGTGTGTGTCCACTCAGGCATCATTCATGCTTGTTCTGTAGGCAGTTCCTGTCAGAAGGAGGAGGCGCAGCAGGAGCGTCGGGGGGCGGAAGACGGTGCCTCAGTGCCTCTCTCCTTCTGACATTGTTAAAGAAAACACAACAAATTTATAATTATGTAGATAATTACATGTAGATAATGTCCTCAAGTTCTGTATAACCACTTTGTCCTCTCTCTGTGTTTGTTTCTCGTTCGTTGTTGTGTGTGTTTGTGTGCATTTGTCTCTTTCAAACAGGTGCCGGTCCTCACCTCTGCAGTGCTGCCGTCTCCTGTAGCGCTGCATGGTTCTAAGCTAAGTTTCCTTTCCTTTTTCTGTTCTCTCAGATTTGTCCTCAGGTTTGAAGTGTCTGTGTTGTGCAGCTGGTCTGGTCTGTCTCTAGACAGTTCAGGCTTCACCCCCTAGTTAAATGGTGGAGGCTCACAGCGACATACTCAACACACAAGTTTCTGAACTCTGCATGAGGGTTTCTCCGACGAAGTGAGGGCCGTGAGGCACAGCTCCCCGTCCCCCGGTGACCCTGCTAGGTCCACCTTCTTAGGGAAACCCTCTGCAGAGGAGCTGACAGAGCCAGGAACTTGTGAGTTGTGTGTGTCCACTCAGGCATCATTCATGCTTGTTCTGTAGGCAGTTCCTGTCAGAAGGAGGAGGCGCAGCAGGAGCGTCGGGGGGCGGAAGACGGTGCCTCAGTGCCTCTCTCCTTCTGACATTGTTAAAGAAAACACAACAAATTTATAATTATGTAGATAATTACATGTAGATAATGTCCTCAAGTTCTGTATAACCACTTTGTCCTCTCTCTGTGTTTGTTTCTCGTTCGTTGTTGTGTGTGTTTGTGTGCATTTGTCTCTTTCAAACAGGTGCCGGTCCTCACCTCTGCAGTGCTGCCGTCTCCTGTAGCGCTGCATGGTTCTAAGCTAAGTTTCCTTTCCTTTTTCTGTTCTCTCAGATTTGTCCTCAGGTTTGAAGTGTCTGTGTTGTGCAGCTGGTCTGGTCTGTCTCTAGACAGTTCAGGCTTCACCCACTAGTTAAATGGTGGAGGCTCACAGCGACATACTCAACACACAAGTTTCTGAACTCTGCATGAGGGTTTCTCCGACGAAGCGAGGGCCGTGAGGCACAGCTCCCCGTCCCCCGGTGACCCTGCTAGGTCCACCTTCTTAGGGAAACCCTCTGCAGAGGAGCTGACAGAGCCAGGAACTTGTGAGTTGTGTGTGTCCACTCAGGCATCATTCATGCTTGTTCTGTAGGCAGTTCCTGTCAGAAGGAGGAGGCGCAGCAGGAGCGTCGGGGGGCGGAAGACGGTGCCTCAGTGCCTCTCTCTTTCTGACATTGTTAAAGAAAACACAACAAATTTATAATTATGTAGATAATTACATGTAGATAATGTCCTCAAGTTCTGTATAACCACTTTGTCCTCTCTCTGTGTTTGTTTCTCGTTCGTTGTTGTGTGTGTTTGTGTGCATTTGTCTCTTTCAAACAGGTGCCGGTCCTCACCTCTGCAGTGCTGCCGTCTCCTGTAGCGCTGCATGGTTCTAAGCTAAGTTTCCTTTCCTTTTTCTGTTCTCTCAGATTTGTCCTCAGGTTTGAAGTGTCTGTGTTGTGCAGCTGGTCTGGTCTGTCTCTAGACAGTTCAGGCTTCACCCCCTAGTTAAATGGTGGAGGCTCACAGCGACATACTCAACACACAAGTTTCTGAACTCTGCATGAGGGTTTCTCCGACGAAGCGAGGGCCGTGAGGCACAGCTCCCCGTCCCCCGGTGACCCTGCTAGGTCCACCTTCTTAGGGAAACCCTCTGCAGAGGAGCTGACAGAGCCAGGAACTTGTGAGTTGTGTGTGTGTCCACTCAGGCATCATTCATGCTTGTTCTGTAGGCAGTTCCTGTCAGAAGGAGGAGGCGCAGCAGGAGCGTCGGGGGGCGGAAGACGGTGCCTCAGTGCCTCTCTCCTTCTGACATTGTTAAAGAAAACACAACAAATTTATAATTATGTAGATAATTACATGTAGATAATGTCCTCAAGTTCTGTATAACCACTTTGTCCTCTCTCTGTGTTTGTTTCTCGTTCGTTGTTGTGTGTGTTTGTGTGCATTTGTCTCTTTCAAACAGGTGCCGGTCCTCACCTCTGCAGTGCTGCCGTCTCCTGTAGCGCTGCATGGTTCTAAGCTAAGTTTCCTTTCCTTTTTCTGTTCTCTCAGATTTGTCCTCAGGTTTGAAGTGTCTGTGTTGTGCAGCTGGTCTGGTCTGTCTCTAGACAGTTCAGGCTTCACCCCCTAGTTAAATGGTGGAGGCTCACAGCGACATACTCAACACACAAGTTTCTGAACTCTGCATGAGGGTTTCTCCGACGAAGCGAGGGCCGTGAGGCACAGCTCCCCGTCCCCCGGTGACCCTGCTAGGTCCACCTTCTTAGGGAAACCCTCTGCAGAGGAGCTGACAGAGCCAGGAACTTGTGAGTTGTGTGTGTCCACTCAGGCATCATTCATGCTTGTTCTGTAGGCAGTTCCTGTCAGAAGGAGGAGGCGCAGCAGGAGCGTCGGGGGGCGGAAGACGGTGCCTCAGTGCCTCTCTCCTTCTGACATTGTTAAAGAAAACACAACAAATTTATAATTATGTAGATAATTACATGTAGATAATGTCCTCAAGTTCTGTATAACCACTTTGTCCTCTCTCTGTGTTTGTTTCTCGTTCGTTGTTGTGTGTGTTTGTGTGCATTTGTCTCTTTCAAACAGGTGCCGGTCCTCACCTCTGCAGTGCTGCCGTCTCCTGTAGCGCTGCATGGTTCTAAGCTAAGTTTCCTTTCCTTTTTCTGTTCTCTCAGATTTGTCCTCAGGTTTGAAGTGTCTGTGTTGTGCAGCTGGTCTGGTCTGTCTCTAGACAGTTCAGGCTTCACCCCCTAGTTAAATGGTGGAGGCTCACAGCGACATACTCAACACACAAGTTTCTGAACTCTGCATGAGGGTTTCTCCGACGAAGCGAGGGCCGTGAGGCACAGCTCCCCGTCCCCCGGTGACCCTGCTAGGTCCACCTTCTTAGGGAAACCCTCTGCAGAGGAGCTGACAGAGCCAGGAACTTGTGAGTTGTGTGTGTCCACTCAGGCATCATTCATGCTTGTTCTGTAGGCAGTTCCTGTCAGAAGGAGGAGGCGCAGCAGGAGCGTCGGGGGGCGGAAGACGGTGCCTCAGTGCCTCTCTCCTTCTGACATTGTTAAAGAAAACACAACAAATTTATAATTATGTAGATAATTACATGTAGATAATGTCCTCAAGTTCTGTATAACCACTTTGTCCTCTCTCTGTGTTTGTTTCTCGTTCGTTGTTGTGTGTGTTTGTGTGCATTTGTCTCTTTCAAACAGGTGCCGGTCCTCACCTCTGCAGTGCTGCCGTCTCCTGTAGCGCTGCATGGTTCTAAGCTAAGTTTCCTTTCCTTTTTCTGTTCTCTCAGATTTGTCCTCAGGTTTGAAGTGTCTGTGTTGTGCAGCTGGTCTGCTCTGTCTCTAGACAGTTCAGGCTTCACCCACTAGTTAAATGGTGGAGGCTCACAGCGACATACTCAACACACAAGTTTCTGAACTCTGCATGAGGGTTTCTCCGACGAAGTGAGGGCCGTGAGGCACAGCTCCCCGTCCCCCGGTGACCCTGCTAGGTCCACCTTCTTAGGGAAACCCTCTGCAGAGGAGCTGACAGAGCCAGGAACTTGTGAGTTGTGTGTGTCCACTCAGGCATCATTCATGCTTGTTCTGTAGGCAGTTCCTGTCAGAAGGAGGAGGCGCAGCAGGAGCGTCGGGGGGCGGAAGACGGTGCCTCAGTGCCTCTCTCCTTCTGACATTGTTAAAGAAAACACAACAAATTTATAATTATGTAGATAATTACATGTAGATAATGTCCTCAAGTTCTGTATAACCACTTTGTCCTCTCTCTGTGTTTGTTTCTCGTTCGTTGTTGTGTGTGTTTGTGTGCATTTGTCTCTTTCAAACAGGTGCCGGTCCTCACCTCTGCAGTGCTGCCGTCTCCTGTAGCGCTGCATGGTTCTAAGCTAAGTTTCCTTTCCTTTTTCTGTTCTCTCAGATTTGTCCTCAGGTTTGAAGTGTCTGTGTTGTGCAGCTGGTCTGGTCTGTCTCTAGACAGTTCAGGCTTCACCCACTAGTTAAATGGTGGAGGCTCACAGCGACATACTCAACACACAAGTTTCTGAACTCTGCATGAGGGTTTCTCCGACGAAGTGAGGGCCATGAGGCACAGCTCCCCGTCCCCCGGTGACCCTGCTAGGTCCACCTTCTTAGGGAAACCCTCTGCAGAGGAGCTGACAGAGCCAGGAACTTGTGAGTTGTGTGTGTCCACTCAGGCATCATTCATGCTTGTTCTGTAGGCAGTTCCTGTCAGAAGGAGGAGGCGCAGCAGGAGCGTCGGGGGGCGGAAGACGGTGCCTCAGTGCCTCTCTCCTTCTGACATTGTTAAAGAAAACACAACAAATTTATAATTATGTAGATAATTACATGTAGATAATGTCCTCAAGTTCTGTATAACCACTTTGTCCTCTCTCTGTGTTTGTTTCTCGTTCGTTGTTGTGTGTGTTTGTGTGCATTTGTCTCTTTCAAACAGGTGCCGGTCCTCACCTCTGCAGTGCTGCCGTCTCCTGTAGCGCTGCATGGTTCTAAGCTAAGTTTCCTTTCCTTTTTCTGTTCTCTCAGATTTGTCCTCAGGTTTGAAGTGTCTGTGTTGTGCAGCTGGTCTGGTCTGTCTCTAGACAGTTCAGGCTTCACCCCCTAGTTAAATGGTGGAGGCTCACAGCGACATACTCAACACACAAGTTTCTGAACTCTGCATGAGGGTTTCTCCGACGAAGCGAGGGCCGTGAGGCACAGCTCCCCGTCCCCCGGTGACCCTGCTAGGTCCACCTTCTTAGGGAAACCCTCTGCAGAGGAGCTGACAGAGCCAGGAACTTGTGAGTTGTGTGTGTCCACTCAGGCATCATTCATGCTTGTTCTGTAGGCAGTTCCTGTCAGAAGGAGGAGGCGCAGCAGGAGCGTCGGGGGGCGGAAGACGGTGCCTCAGTGCCTCTCTCCTTCTGACATTGTTAAAGAAAACACAACAAATTTATAATTATGTAGATAATTACATGTAGATAATGTCCTCAAGTTCTGTATAACCACTTTGTCCTCTCTCTGTGTTTGTTTCTCGTTCGTTGTTGTGTGTGTTTGTGTGCATTTGTCTCTTTCAAACAGGTGCCGGTCCTCACCTCTGCAGTGCTGCCGTCTCCTGTAGCGCTGCATGGTTCTAAGCTAAGTTTCCTTTCCTTTTTCTGTTCTCTCAGATTTGTCCTCAGGTTTGAAGTGTCTGTGTTGTGCAGCTGGTCTGGTCTGTCTCTAGACAGTTCAGGCTTCACCCCCTAGTTAAATGGTGGAGGCTCACAGCGACATACTCAACACACAAGTTTCTGAACTCTGCATGAGGGTTTCTCCGACGAAGCGAGGGCCGTGAGGCACAGCTCCCCGTCCCCCGGTGACCCTGCTAGGTCCACCTTCTTAGGGAAACCCTCTGCAGAGGAGCTGACAGAGCCAGGAACTTGTGAGTTGTGTGTGTGTCCACTCAGGCATCATTCATGCTTGTTCTGTAGGCAGTTCCTGTCAGAAGGAGGAGGCGCAGCAGGAGCGTCGGGGGGCGGAAGACGGTGCCTCAGTGCCTCTCTCCTTCTGACATTGTTAAAGAAAACACAACAAATTTATAATTATGTAGATAATTACATGTAGATAATGTCCTCAAGTTCTGTATAACCACTTTTTCCTCTCTCTGTGTTTGTTTCTCGTTCGTTGTTGTGTGTGTTTGTGTGCATTTGTCTCTTTCAAACAGGTGCCGGTCCTCACCTCTGCAGTGCTGCCGTCTCCTGTAGCGCTGCATGGTTCTAAGCTAAGTTTCCTTTCCTTTTTCTGTTCTCTCAGATTTGTCCTCAGGTTTGAAGTGTCTGTGTTGTGCAGCTGGTCTGGTCTGTCTCTAGACAGTTCAGGCTTCACCCCCTAGTTAAATGGTGGAGGCTCACAGCGACATACTCAACACACAAGTTTCTGAACTCTGCATGAGGGTTTCTCCGACGAAGCGAGGGCCGTGAGGCACAGCTCCCCGTCCCCCGGTGACCCTGCTAGGTCCACCTTCTTAGGGAAACCCTCTGCAGAGGAGCTGACAGAGCCAGGAACTTGTGAGTTGTGTGTGTGTCCACTCAGGCATCATTCATGCTTGTTCTGTAGGCAGTTCCTGTCAGAAGGAGGAGGCGCAGCAGGAGCGTCGGGGGGCGGAAGACGGTGCCTCAGTGCCTCTCTCCTTCTGACATTGTTAAAGAAAACACAACAAATTTATAATTATGTAGATAATTACATGTAGATAATGTCCTCAAGTTCTGTATAACCACTTTGTCCTCTCTCTGTGTTTGTTTCTCGTTCGTTGTTGTGTGTGTTTGTGTGCATTTGTCTCTTTCAAACAGGTGCCGGTCCTCACCTCTGCAGTGCTGCCGTCTCCTGTAGCGCTGCATGGTTCTAAGCTAAGTTTCCTTTCCTTTTTCTGTTCTCTCAGATTTGTCCTCAGGTTTGAAGTGTCTGTGTTGTGCAGCTGGTCTGGTCTGTCTCTAGACAGTTCAGGCTTCACCCCCTAGTTAAATGGTGGAGGCTCACAGCGACATACTCAACACACAAGTTTCTGAACTCTGCATGAGGGTTTCTCCGACGAAGTGAGGGCCGTGAGGCACAGCTCCCCGTCCCCCGGTGACCCTGCTAGGTCCACCTTCTTAGGGAAACCCTCTGCAGAGGAGCTGACAGAGCCAGGAACTTGTGAGTTGTGTGTGTCCACTCAGGCATCATTCATGCTTGTTCTGTAGGCAGTTCCTGTCAGAAGGAGGAGGCGCAGCAGGAGCGTCGGGGGGCGGAAGACGGTGCCTCAGTGCCTCTCTCCTTCTGACATTGTTAAAGAAAACACAACAAATTTATAATTATGTAGATAATTACATGTAGATAATGTCCTCAAGTTCTGTATAACCACTTTGTCCTCTCTCTGTGTTTGTTTCTCGTTCGTTGTTGTGTGTGTTTGTGTGCATTTGTCTCTTTCAAACAGGTGCCGGTCCTCACCTCTGCAGTGCTGCCGTCTCCTGTAGCGCTGCATGGTTCTAAGCTAAGTTTCCTTTCCTTTTTCTGTTCTCTCAGATTTGTCCTCAGGTTTGAAGTGTCTGTGTTGTGCAGCTGGTCTGGTCTGTCTCTAGACAGTTCAGGCTTCACCCCCTAGTTAAATGGTGGAGGCTCACAGCGACATACTCAACACACAAGTTTCTGAACTCTGCATGAGGGTTTCTCCGACGAAGTGAGGGCCGTGAGGCACAGCTCCCCGTCCCCCGGTGACCCTGCTAGGTCCACCTTCTTAGGGAAACCCTCTGCAGAGGAGCTGACAGAGCCAGGAACTTGTGAGTTGTGTGTGTCCACTCAGGCATCATTCATGCTTGTTCTGTAGGCAGTTCCTGTCAGAAGGAGGAGGCGCAGCAGGAGCGTCGGGGGGCGGAAGACGGTGCCTCAGTGCCTCTCTCCTTCTGACATTGTTAAAGAAAACACAACAAATTTATAATTATGTAGATAATTACATGTAGATAATGTCCTCAAGTTCTGTATAACCACTTTGTCCTCTCTCTGTGTTTGTTTCTCGTTCGTTGTTGTGTGTGTTTGTGTGCATTTGTCTCTTTCAAACAGGTGCCGGTCCTCACCTCTGCAGTGCTGCCGTCTCCTGTAGCGCTGCATGGTTCTAAGCTAAGTTTCCTTTCCTTTTTCTGTTCTCTCAGATTTGTCCTCAGGTTTGAAGTGTCTGTGTTGTGCAGCTGGTCTGGTCTGTCTCTAGACAGTTCAGGCTTCACCCACTAGTTAAATGGTGGAGGCTCACAGCGACATACTCAACACACAAGTTTCTGAACTCTGCATGAGGGTTTCTCCGACGAAGCGAGGGCCGTGAGGCACAGCTCCCCGTCCCCCGGTGACCCTGCTAGGTCCACCTTCTTAGGGAAACCCTCTGCAGAGGAGCTGACAGAGCCAGGAACTTGTGAGTTGTGTGTGTCCACTCAGGCATCATTCATGCTTGTTCTGTAGGCAGTTCCTGTCAGAAGGAGGAGGCGCAGCAGGAGCGTCGGGGGGCGGAAGACGGTGCCTCAGTGCCTCTCTCTTTCTGACATTGTTAAAGAAAACACAACAAATTTATAATTATGTAGATAATTACATGTAGATAATGTCCTCAAGTTCTGTATAACCACTTTGTCCTCTCTCTGTGTTTGTTTCTCGTTCGTTGTTGTGTGTGTTTGTGTGCATTTGTCTCTTTCAAACAGGTGCCGGTCCTCACCTCTGCAGTGCTGCCGTCTCCTGTAGCGCTGCATGGTTCTAAGCTAAGTTTCCTTTCCTTTTTCTGTTCTCTCAGATTTGTCCTCAGGTTTGAAGTGTCTGTGTTGTGCAGCTGGTCTGGTCTGTCTCTAGACAGTTCAGGCTTCACCCCCTAGTTAAATGGTGGAGGCTCACAGCGACATACTCAACACACAAGTTTCTGAACTCTGCATGAGGGTTTCTCCGACGAAGCGAGGGCCGTGAGGCACAGCTCCCCGTCCCCCGGTGACCCTGCTAGGTCCACCTTCTTAGGGAAACCCTCTGCAGAGGAGCTGACAGAGCCAGGAACTTGTGAGTTGTGTGTGTGTCCACTCAGGCATCATTCATGCTTGTTCTGTAGGCAGTTCCTGTCAGAAGGAGGAGGCGCAGCAGGAGCGTCGGGGGGCGGAAGACGGTGCCTCAGTGCCTCTCTCCTTCTGACATTGTTAAAGAAAACACAACAAATTTATAATTATGTAGATAATTACATGTAGATAATGTCCTCAAGTTCTGTATAACCACTTTGTCCTCTCTCTGTGTTTGTTTCTCGTTCGTTGTTGTGTGTGTTTGTGTGCATTTGTCTCTTTCAAACAGGTGCCGGTCCTCACCTCTGCAGTGCTGCCGTCTCCTGTAGCGCTGCATGGTTCTAAGCTAAGTTTCCTTTCCTTTTTCTGTTCTCTCAGATTTGTCCTCAGGTTTGAAGTGTCTGTGTTGTGCAGCTGGTCTGGTCTGTCTCTAGACAGTTCAGGCTTCACCCCCTAGTTAAATGGTGGAGGCTCACAGCGACATACTCAACACACAAGTTTCTGAACTCTGCATGAGGGTTTCTCCGACGAAGCGAGGGCCGTGAGGCACAGCTCCCCGTCCCCCGGTGACCCTGCTAGGTCCACCTTCTTAGGGAAACCCTCTGCAGAGGAGCTGACAGAGCCAGGAACTTGTGAGTTGTGTGTGTCCACTCAGGCATCATTCATGCTTGTTCTGTAGGCAGTTCCTGTCAGAAGGAGGAGGCGCAGCAGGAGCGTCGGGGGGCGGAAGACGGTGCCTCAGTGCCTCTCTCCTTCTGACATTGTTAAAGAAAACACAACAAATTTATAATTATGTAGATAATTACATGTAGATAATGTCCTCAAGTTCTGTATAACCACTTTGTCCTCTCTCTGTGTTTGTTTCTCGTTCGTTGTTGTGTGTGTTTGTGTGCATTTGTCTCTTTCAAACAGGTGCCGGTCCTCACCTCTGCAGTGCTGCCGTCTCCTGTAGCGCTGCATGGTTCTAAGCTAAGTTTCCTTTCCTTTTTCTGTTCTCTCAGATTTGTCCTCAGGTTTGAAGTGTCTGTGTTGTGCAGCTGGTCTGGTCTGTCTCTAGACAGTTCAGGCTTCACCCCCTAGTTAAATGGTGGAGGCTCACAGCGACATACTCAACACACAAGTTTCTGAACTCTGCATGAGGGTTTCTCCGACGAAGCGAGGGCCGTGAGGCACAGCTCCCCGTCCCCCGGTGACCCTGCTAGGTCCACCTTCTTAGGGAAACCCTCTGCAGAGGAGCTGACAGAGCCAGGAACTTGTGAGTTGTGTGTGTCCACTCAGGCATCATTCATGCTTGTTCTGTAGGCAGTTCCTGTCAGAAGGAGGAGGCGCAGCAGGAGCGTCGGGGGGCGGAAGACGGTGCCTCAGTGCCTCTCTCCTTCTGACATTGTTAAAGAAAACACAACAAATTTATAATTATGTAGATAATTACATGTAGATAATGTCCTCAAGTTCTGTATAACCACTTTGTCCTCTCTCTGTGTTTGTTTCTCGTTCGTTGTTGTGTGTGTTTGTGTGCATTTGTCTCTTTCAAACAGGTGCCGGTCCTCACCTCTGCAGTGCTGCCGTCTCCTGTAGCGCTGCATGGTTCTAAGCTAAGTTTCCTTTCCTTTTTCTGTTCTCTCAGATTTGTCCTCAGGTTTGAAGTGTCTGTGTTGTGCAGCTGGTCTGGTCTGTCTCTAGACAGTTCAGGCTTCACCCCCTAGTTAAATGGTGGAGGCTCACAGCGACATACTCAACACACAAGTTTCTGAACTCTGCATGAGGGTTTCTCCGACGAAGCGAGGGCCGTGAGGCACAGCTCCCCGTCCCCCGGTGACCCTGCTAGGTCCACCTTCTTAGGGAAACCCTCTGCAGAGGAGCTGACAGAGCCAGGAACTTGTGAGTTGTGTGTGTGTCCACTCAGGCATCATTCATGCTTGTTCTGTAGGCAGTTCCTGTCAGAAGGAGGAGGCGCAGCAGGAGCGTCGGGGGGCGGAAGACGGTGCCTCAGTGCCTCTCTCCTTCTGACATTGTTAAAGAAAACACAACAAATTTATAATTATGTAGATAATTACATGTAGATAATGTCCTCAAGTTCTGTATAACCACTTTGTCCTCTCTCTGTGTTTGTTTCTCGTTCGTTGTTGTGTGTGTTTGTGTGCATTTGTCTCTTTCAAACAGGTGCCGGTCCTCACCTCTGCAGTGCTGCCGTCTCCTGTAGCGCTGCATGGTTCTAAGCTAAGTTTCCTTTCCTTTTTCTGTTCTCTCAGATTTGTCCTCAGGTTTGAAGTGTCTGTGTTGTGCAGCTGGTCTGCTCTGTCTCTAGACAGTTCAGGCTTCACCCACTAGTTAAATGGTGGAGGCTCACAGCGACATACTCAACACACAAGTTTCTGAACTCTGCATGAGGGTTTCTCCGACGAAGTGAGGGCCGTGAGGCACAGCTCCCCGTCCCCCGGTGACCCTGCTAGGTCCACCTTCTTAGGGAAACCCTCTGCAGAGGAGCTGACAGAGCCAGGAACTTGTGAGTTGTGTGTGTCCACTCAGGCATCATTCATGCTTGTTCTGTAGGCAGTTCCTGTCAGAAGGAGGAGGCGCAGCAGGAGCGTCGGGGGGCGGAAGACGGTGCCTCAGTGCCTCTCTCCTTCTGACATTGTTAAAGAAAACACAACAAATTTATAATTATGTAGATAATTACATGTAGATAATGTCCTCAAGTTCTGTATAACCACTTTGTCCTCTCTCTGTGTTTGTTTCTCGTTCGTTGTTGTGTGTGTTTGTGTGCATTTGTCTCTTTCAAACAGGTGCCGGTCCTCACCTCTGCAGTGCTGCCGTCTCCTGTAGCGCTGCATGGTTCTAAGCTAAGTTTCCTTTCCTTTTTCTGTTCTCTCAGATTTGTCCTCAGGTTTGAAGTGTCTGTGTTGTGCAGCTGGTCTGCTCTGTCTCTAGACAGTTCAGGCTTCACCCACTAGTTAAATGGTGGAGGCTCACAGCGACATACTCAACACACAAGTTTCTGAACTCTGCATGAGGGTTTCTCCGACGAAGCGAGGGCCGTGAGGCACAGCTCCCCGTCCCCCGGTGACCCTGCTAGGTCCACCTTCTTAGGGAAACCCTCTGCAGAGGAGCTGACAGAGCCAGGAACTTGTGAGTTGTGTGTGTCCACTCAGGCATCATTCATGCTTGTTCTGTAGGCAGTTCCTGTCAGAAGGAGGAGGCGCAGCAGGAGCGTCGGGGGGCGGAAGACGGTGCCTCAGTGCCTCTCTCCTTCTGACATTGTTAAAGAAAACACAACAAATTTATAATTATGTAGATAATTACATGTAGATAATGTCCTCAAGTTCTGTATAACCACTTTGTCCTCTCTCTGTGTTTGTTTCTCGTTCGTTGTTGTGTGTGTTTGTGTGCATTTGTCTCTTTCAAACAGGTGCCGGTCCTCACCTCTGCAGTGCTGCCGTCTCCTGTAGCGCTGCATGGTTCTAAGCTAAGTTTCCTTTCCTTTTTCTGTTCTCTCAGATTTGTCCTCAGGTTTGAAGTGTCTGTGTTGTGCAGCTGGTCTGCTCTGTCTCTAGACAGTTCAGGCTTCACCCACTAGTTAAATGGTGGAGGCTCACAGCGACATACTCAACACACAAGTTTCTGAACTCTGCATGAGGGTTTCTCCGACGAAGCGAGGGCCGTGAGGCACAGCTCCCCGTCCCCCGGTGACCCTGCTAGGTCCACCTTCTTAGGGAAACCCTCTGCAGAGGAGCTGACAGAGCCAGGAACTTGTGAGTTGTGTGTGTCCACTCAGGCATCATTCATGCTTGTTCTGTAGGCAGTTCCTGTCAGAAGGAGGAGGCGCAGCAGGAGCGTCGGGGGGCGGAAGACGGTGCCTCAGTGCCTCTCTCCTTCTGACATTGTTAAAGAAAACACAACAAATTTATAATTATGTAGATAATTACATGTAGATAATGTCCTCAAGTTCTGTATAACCACTTTGTCCTCTCTCTGTGTTTGTTTCTCGTTCGTTGTTGTGTGTGTTTGTGTGCATTTGTCTCTTTCAAACAGGTGCCGGTCCTCACCTCTGCAGTGCTGCCGTCTCCTGTAGCGCTGCATGGTTCTAAGCTAAGTTTCCTTTCCTTTTTCTGTTCTCTCAGATTTGTCCTCAGGTTTGAAGTGTCTGTGTTGTGCAGCTGGTCTGCTCTGTCTCTAGACAGTTCAGGCTTCACCCACTAGTTAAATGGTGGAGGCTCACAGCGACATACTCAACACACAAGTTTCTGAACTCTGCATGAGGGTTTCTCCGACGAAGTGAGGGCCGTGAGGCACAGCTCCCCGTCCCCCGGTGACCCTGCTAGGTCCACCTTCTTAGGGAAACCCTCTGCAGAGGAGCTGACAGAGCCAGGAACTTGTGAGTTGTGTGTGTCCACTCAGGCATCATTCATGCTTGTTCTGTAGGCAGTTCCTGTCAGAAGGAGGAGGCGCAGCAGGAGCGTCGGGGGGCGGAAGACGGTGCCTCAGTGCCTCTCTCCTTCTGACATTGTTAAAGAAAACACAACAAATTTATAATTATGTAGATAATTACATGTAGATAATGTCCTCAAGTTCTGTATAACCACTTTGTCCTCTCTCTGTGTTTGTTTCTCGTTCGTTGTTGTGTGTGTTTGTGTGCATTTGTCTCTTTCAAACAGGTGCCGGTCCTCACCTCTGCAGTGCTGCCGTCTCCTGTAGCGCTGCATGGTTCTAAGCTAAGTTTCCTTTCCTTTTTCTGTTCTCTCAGATTTGTCCTCAGGTTTGAAGTGTCTGTGTTGTGCAGCTGGTCTGGTCTGTCTCTAGACAGTTCAGGCTTCACCCCCTAGTTAAATGGTGGAGGCTCACAGCGACATACTCAACACACAAGTTTCTGAACTCTGCATGAGGGTTTCTCCGACGAAGCGAGGGCCGTGAGGCACAGCTCCCCGTCCCCCGGTGACCCTGCTAGGTCCACCTTCTTAGGGAAACCCTCTGCAGAGGAGCTGACAGAGCCAGGAACTTGTGAGTTGTGTGTGTGTCCACTCAGGCATCATTCATGCTTGTTCTGTAGGCAGTTCCTGTCAGAAGGAGGAGGCGCAGCAGGAGCGTCGGGGGGCGGAAGACGGTGCCTCAGTGCCTCTCTCCTTCTGACATTGTTAAAGAAAACACAACAAATTTATAATTATGTAGATAATTACATGTAGATAATGTCCTCAAGTTCTGTATAACCACTTTGTCCTCTCTCTGTGTTTGTTTCTCGTTCGTTGTTGTGTGTGTTTGTGTGCATTTGTCTCTTTCAAACAGGTGCCGGTCCTCACCTCTGCAGTGCTGCCGTCTCCTGTAGCGCTGCATGGTTCTAAGCTAAGTTTCCTTTCCTTTTTCTGTTCTCTCAGATTTGTCCTCAGGTTTGAAGTGTCTGTGTTGTGCAGCTGGTCTGCTCTGTCTCTAGACAGTTCAGGCTTCACCCACTAGTTAAATGGTGGAGGCTCACAGCGACATACTCAACACACAAGTTTCTGAACTCTGCATGAGGGTTTCTCCGACGAAGTGAGGGCCGTGAGGCACAGCTCCCCGTCCCCCGGTGACCCTGCTAGGTCCACCTTCTTAGGGAAACCCTCTGCAGAGGAGCTGACAGAGCCAGGAACTTGTGAGTTGTGTGTGTCCACTCAGGCATCATTCATGCTTGTTCTGTAGGCAGTTCCTGTCAGAAGGAGGAGGCGCAGCAGGAGCGTCGGGGGGCGGAAGACGGTGCCTCAGTGCCTCTCTCCTTCTGACATTGTTAAAGAAAACACAACAAATTTATAATTATGTAGATAATTACATGTAGATAATGTCCTCAAGTTCTGTATAACCACTTTGTCCTCTCTCTGTGTTTGTTTCTCGTTCGTTGTTGTGTGTGTTTGTGTGCATTTGTCTCTTTCAAACAGGTGCCGGTCCTCACCTCTGCAGTGCTGCCGTCTCCTGTAGCGCTGCATGGTTCTAAGCTAAGTTTCCTTTCCTTTTTCTGTTCTCTCAGATTTGTCCTCAGGTTTGAAGTGTCTGTGTTGTGCAGCTGGTCTGCTCTGTCTCTAGACAGTTCAGGCTTCACCCACTAGTTAAATGGTGGAGGCTCACAGCGACATACTCAACACACAAGTTTCTGAACTCTGCATGAGGGTTTCTCCGACGAAGCGAGGGCCGTGAGGCACAGCTCCCCGTCCCCCGGTGACCCTGCTAGGTCCACCTTCTTAGGGAAACCCTCTGCAGAGGAGCTGACAGAGCCAGGAACTTGTGAGTTGTGTGTGTCCACTCAGGCATCATTCATGCTTGTTCTGTAGGCAGTTCCTGTCAGAAGGAGGAGGCGCAGCAGGAGCGTCGGGGGGCGGAAGACGGTGCCTCAGTGCCTCTCTCCTTCTGACATTGTTAAAGAAAACACAACAAATTTATAATTATGTAGATAATTACATGTAGATAATGTCCTCAAGTTCTGTATAACCACTTTGTCCTCTCTCTGTGTTTGTTTCTCGTTCGTTGTTGTGTGTGTTTGTGTGCATTTGTCTCTTTCAAACAGGTGCCGGTCCTCACCTCTGCAGTGCTGCCGTCTCCTGTAGCGCTGCATGGTTCTAAGCTAAGTTTCCTTTCCTTTTTCTGTTCTCTCAGATTTGTCCTCAGGTTTGAAGTGTCTGTGTTGTGCAGCTGGTCTGCTCTGTCTCTAGACAGTTCAGGCTTCACCCACTAGTTAAATGGTGGAGGCTCACAGCGACATACTCAACACACAAGTTTCTGAACTCTGCATGAGGGTTTCTCCGACGAAGCGAGGGCCGTGAGGCACAGCTCCCCGTCCCCCGGTGACCCTGCTAGGTCCACCTTCTTAGGGAAACCCTCTGCAGAGGAGCTGACAGAGCCAGGAACTTGTGAGTTGTGTGTGTCCACTCAGGCATCATTCATGCTTGTTCTGTAGGCAGTTCCTGTCAGAAGGAGGAGGCGCAGCAGGAGCGTCGGGGGGCGGAAGACGGTGCCTCAGTGCCTCTCTCCTTCTGACATTGTTAAAGAAAACACAACAAATTTATAATTATGTAGATAATTACATGTAGATAATGTCCTCAAGTTCTGTATAACCACTTTGTCCTCTCTCTGTGTTTGTTTCTCGTTCGTTGTTGTGTGTGTTTGTGTGCATTTGTCTCTTTCAAACAGGTGCCGGTCCTCACCTCTGCAGTGCTGCCGTCTCCTGTAGCGCTGCATGGTTCTAAGCTAAGTTTCCTTTCCTTTTTCTGTTCTCTCAGATTTGTCCTCAGGTTTGAAGTGTCTGTGTTGTGCAGCTGGTCTGCTCTGTCTCTAGACAGTTCAGGCTTCACCCACTAGTTAAATGGTGGAGGCTCACAGCGACATACTCAACACACAAGTTTCTGAACTCTGCATGAGGGTTTCTCCGACGAAGTGAGGGCCGTGAGGCACAGCTCCCCGTCCCCCGGTGACCCTGCTAGGTCCACCTTCTTAGGGAAACCCTCTGCAGAGGAGCTGACAGAGCCAGGAACTTGTGAGTTGTGTGTGTCCACTCAGGCATCATTCATGCTTGTTCTGTAGGCAGTTCCTGTCAGAAGGAGGAGGCGCAGCAGGAGCGTCGGGGGGCGGAAGACGGTGCCTCAGTGCCTCTCTCCTTCTGACATTGTTAAAGAAAACACAACAAATTTATAATTATGTAGATAATTACATGTAGATAATGTCCTCAAGTTCTGTATAACCACTTTGTCCTCTCTCTGTGTTTGTTTCTCGTTCGTTGTTGTGTGTGTTTGTGTGCATTTGTCTCTTTCAAACAGGTGCCGGTCCTCACCTCTGCAGTGCTGCCGTCTCCTGTAGCGCTGCATGGTTCTAAGCTAAGTTTCCTTTCCTTTTTCTGTTCTCTCAGATTTGTCCTCAGGTTTGAAGTGTCTGTGTTGTGCAGCTGGTCTGCTCTGTCTCTAGACAGTTCAGGCTTCACCCACTAGTTAAATGGTGGAGGCTCACAGCGACATACTCAACACACAAGTTTCTGAACTCTGCATGAGGGTTTCTCCGACGAAGCGAGGGCCGTGAGGCACAGCTCCCCGTCCCCCGGTGACCCTGCTAGGTCCACCTTCTTAGGGAAACCCTCTGCAGAGGAGCTGACAGAGCCAGGAACTTGTGAGTTGTGTGTGTGTCCACTCAGGCATCATTCATGCTTGTTCTGTAGGCAGTTCCTGTCAGAAGGAGGAGGCGCAGCAGGAGCGTCGGGGGGCGGAAGACGGTGCCTCAGTGCCTCTCTCCTTCTGACATTGTTAAAGAAAACACAACAAATTTATAATTATGTAGATAATTACATGTAGATAATGTCCTCAAGTTCTGTATAACCACTTTTTCCTCTCTCTGTGTTTGTTTCTCGTTCGTTGTTGTGTGTGTTTGTGTGCATTTGTCTCTTTCAAACAGGTGCCGGTCCTCACCTCTGCAGTGCTGCCGTCTCCTGTAGCGCTGCATGGTTCTAAGCTAAGTTTCCTTTCCTTTTTCTGTTCTCTCAGATTTGTCCTCAGGTTTGAAGTGTCTGTGTTGTGCAGCTGGTCTGGTCTGTCTCTAGACAGTTCAGGCTTCACCCCCTAGTTAAATGGTGGAGGCTCACAGCGACATACTCAACACACAAGTTTCTGAACTCTGCATGAGGGTTTCTCCGACGAAGCGAGGGCCGTGAGGCACAGCTCCCCGTCCCCCGGTGACCCTGCTAGGTCCACCTTCTTAGGGAAACCCTCTGCAGAGGAGCTGACAGAGCCAGGAACTTGTGAGTTGTGTGTGTGTCCACTCAGGCATCATTCATGCTTGTTCTGTAGGCAGTTCCTGTCAGAAGGAGGAGGCGCAGCAGGAGCGTCGGGGGGCGGAAGACGGTGCCTCAGTGCCTCTCTCCTTCTGACATTGTTAAAGAAAACACAACAAATTTATAATTATGTAGATAATTACATGTAGATAATGTCCTCAAGTTCTGTATAACCACTTTGTCCTCTCTCTGTGTTTGTTTCTCGTTCGTTGTTGTGTGTGTTTGTGTGCATTTGTCTCTTTCAAACAGGTGCCGGTCCTCACCTCTGCAGTGCTGCCGTCTCCTGTAGCGCTGCATGGTTCTAAGCTAAGTTTCCTTTCCTTTTTCTGTTCTCTCAGATTTGTCCTCAGGTTTGAAGTGTCTGTGTTGTGCAGCTGGTCTGGTCTGTCTCTAGACAGTTCAGGCTTCACCCCCTAGTTAAATGGTGGAGGCTCACAGCGACATACTCAACACACAAGTTTCTGAACTCTGCATGAGGGTTTCTCCGACGAAGTGAGGGCCGTGAGGCACAGCTCCCCGTCCCCCGGTGACCCTGCTAGGTCCACCTTCTTAGGGAAACCCTCTGCAGAGGAGCTGACAGAGCCAGGAACTTGTGAGTTGTGTGTGTCCACTCAGGCATCATTCATGCTTGTTCTGTAGGCAGTTCCTGTCAGAAGGAGGAGGCGCAGCAGGAGCGTCGGGGGGCGGAAGACGGTGCCTCAGTGCCTCTCTCCTTCTGACATTGTTAAAGAAAACACAACAAATTTATAATTATGTAGATAATTACATGTAGATAATGTCCTCAAGTTCTGTATAACCACTTTGTCCTCTCTCTGTGTTTGTTTCTCGTTCGTTGTTGTGTGTGTTTGTGTGCATTTGTCTCTTTCAAACAGGTGCCGGTCCTCACCTCTGCAGTGCTGCCGTCTCCTGTAGCGCTGCATGGTTCTAAGCTAAGTTTCCTTTCCTTTTTCTGTTCTCTCAGATTTGTCCTCAGGTTTGAAGTGTCTGTGTTGTGCAGCTGGTCTGCTCTGTCTCTAGACAGTTCAGGCTTCACCCACTAGTTAAATGGTGGAGGCTCACAGCGACATACTCAACACACAAGTTTCTGAACTCTGCATGAGGGTTTCTCCGACGAAGTGAGGGCCGTGAGGCACAGCTCCCCGTCCCCCGGTGACCCTGCTAGGTCCACCTTCTTAGGGAAACCCTCTGCAGAGGAGCTGACAGAGCCAGGAACTTGTGAGTTGTGTGTGTCCACTCAGGCATCATTCATGCTTGTTCTGTAGGCAGTTCCTGTCAGAAGGAGGAGGCGCAGCAGGAGCGTCGGGGGGCGGAAGACGGTGCCTCAGTGCCTCTCTCCTTCTGACATTGTTAAAGAAAACACAACAAATTTATAATTATGTAGATAATTACATGTAGATAATGTCCTCAAGTTCTGTATAACCACTTTGTCCTCTCTCTGTGTTTGTTTCTCGTTCGTTGTTGTGTGTGTTTGTGTGCATTTGTCTCTTTCAAACAGGTGCCGGTCCTCACCTCTGCAGTGCTGCCGTCTCCTGTAGCGCTGCATGGTTCTAAGCTAAGTTTCCTTTCCTTTTTCTGTTCTCTCAGATTTGTCCTCAGGTTTGAAGTGTCTGTGTTGTGCAGCTGGTCTGCTCTGTCTCTAGACAGTTCAGGCTTCACCCACTAGTTAAATGGTGGAGGCTCACAGCGACATACTCAACACACAAGTTTCTGAACTCTGCATGAGGGTTTCTCCGACGAAGCGAGGGCCGTGAGGCACAGCTCCCCGTCCCCCGGTGACCCTGCTAGGTCCACCTTCTTAGGGAAACCCTCTGCAGAGGAGCTGACAGAGCCAGGAACTTGTGAGTTGTGTGTGTGTCCACTCAGGCATCATTCATGCTTGTTCTGTAGGCAGTTCCTGTCAGAAGGAGGAGGCGCAGCAGGAGCGTCGGGGGGCGGAAGACGGTGCCTCAGTGCCTCTCTCCTTCTGACATTGTTAAAGAAAACACAACAAATTTATAATTATGTAGATAATTACATGTAGATAATGTCCTCAAGTTCTGTATAACCACTTTTTCCTCTCTCTGTGTTTGTTTCTCGTTCGTTGTTGTGTGTGTTTGTGTGCATTTGTCTCTTTCAAACAGGTGCCGGTCCTCACCTCTGCAGTGCTGCCGTCTCCTGTAGCGCTGCATGGTTCTAAGCTAAGTTTCCTTTCCTTTTTCTGTTCTCTCAGATTTGTCCTCAGGTTTGAAGTGTCTGTGTTGTGCAGCTGGTCTGGTCTGTCTCTAGACAGTTCAGGCTTCACCCCCTAGTTAAATGGTGGAGGCTCACAGCGACATACTCAACACACAAGTTTCTGAACTCTGCATGAGGGTTTCTCCGACGAAGCGAGGGCCGTGAGGCACAGCTCCCCGTCCCCCGGTGACCCTGCTAGGTCCACCTTCTTAGGGAAACCCTCTGCAGAGGAGCTGACAGAGCCAGGAACTTGTGAGTTGTGTGTGTGTCCACTCAGGCATCATTCATGCTTGTTCTGTAGGCAGTTCCTGTCAGAAGGAGGAGGCGCAGCAGGAGCGTCGGGGGGCGGAAGACGGTGCCTCAGTGCCTCTCTCCTTCTGACATTGTTAAAGAAAACACAACAAATTTATAATTATGTAGATAATTACATGTAGATAATGTCCTCAAGTTCTGTATAACCACTTTGTCCTCTCTCTGTGTTTGTTTCTCGTTCGTTGTTGTGTGTGTTTGTGTGCATTTGTCTCTTTCAAACAGGTGCCGGTCCTCACCTCTGCAGTGCTGCCGTCTCCTGTAGCGCTGCATGGTTCTAAGCTAAGTTTCCTTTCCTTTTTCTGTTCTCTCAGATTTGTCCTCAGGTTTGAAGTGTCTGTGTTGTGCAGCTGGTCTGGTCTGTCTCTAGACAGTTCAGGCTTCACCCCCTAGTTAAATGGTGGAGGCTCACAGCGACATACTCAACACACAAGTTTCTGAACTCTGCATGAGGGTTTCTCCGACGAAGTGAGGGCCGTGAGGCACAGCTCCCCGTCCCCCGGTGACCCTGCTAGGTCCACCTTCTTAGGGAAACCCTCTGCAGAGGAGCTGACAGAGCCAGGAACTTGTGAGTTGTGTGTGTCCACTCAGGCATCATTCATGCTTGTTCTGTAGGCAGTTCCTGTCAGAAGGAGGAGGCGCAGCAGGAGCGTCGGGGGGCGGAAGACGGTGCCTCAGTGCCTCTCTCCTTCTGACATTGTTAAAGAAAACACAACAAATTTATAATTATGTAGATAATTACATGTAGATAATGTCCTCAAGTTCTGTATAACCACTTTGTCCTCTCTCTGTGTTTGTTTCTCGTTCGTTGTTGTGTGTGTTTGTGTGCATTTGTCTCTTTCAAACAGGTGCCGGTCCTCACCTCTGCAGTGCTGCCGTCTCCTGTAGCGCTGCATGGTTCTAAGCTAAGTTTCCTTTCCTTTTTCTGTTCTCTCAGATTTGTCCTCAGGTTTGAAGTGTCTGTGTTGTGCAGCTGGTCTGGTCTGTCTCTAGACAGTTCAGGCTTCACCCCCTAGTTAAATGGTGGAGGCTCACAGCGACATACTCAACACACAAGTTTCTGAACTCTGCATGAGGGTTTCTCCGACGAAGTGAGGGCCGTGAGGCACAGCTCCCCGTCCCCCGGTGACCCTGCTAGGTCCACCTTCTTAGGGAAACCCTCTGCAGAGGAGCTGACAGAGCCAGGAACTTGTGAGTTGTGTGTGTCCACTCAGGCATCATTCATGCTTGTTCTGTAGGCAGTTCCTGTCAGAAGGAGGAGGCGCAGCAGGAGCGTCGGGGGGCGGAAGACGGTGCCTCAGTGCCTCTCTCCTTCTGACATTGTTAAAGAAAACACAACAAATTTATAATTATGTAGATAATTACATGTAGATAATGTCCTCAAGTTCTGTATAACCACTTTGTCCTCTCTCTGTGTTTGTTTCTCGTTCGTTGTTGTGTGTGTTTGTGTGCATTTGTCTCTTTCAAACAGGTGCCGGTCCTCACCTCTGCAGTGCTGCCGTCTCCTGTAGCGCTGCATGGTTCTAAGCTAAGTTTCCTTTCCTTTTTCTGTTCTCTCAGATTTGTCCTCAGGTTTGAAGTGTCTGTGTTGTGCAGCTGGTCTGGTCTGTCTCTAGACAGTTCAGGCTTCACCCACTAGTTAAATGGTGGAGGCTCACAGCGACATACTCAACACACAAGTTTCTGAACTCTGCATGAGGGTTTCTCCGACGAAGCGAGGGCCGTGAGGCACAGCTCCCCGTCCCCCGGTGACCCTGCTAGGTCCACCTTCTTAGGGAAACCCTCTGCAGAGGAGCTGACAGAGCCAGGAACTTGTGAGTTGTGTGTGTGTCCACTCAGGCATCATTCATGCTTGTTCTGTAGGCAGTTCCTGTCAGAAGGAGGAGGCGCAGCAGGAGCGTCGGGGGGCGGAAGACGGTGCCTCAGTGCCTCTCTCCTGACATTGTTAAAGAAAACACAACAAATTTATAATTATGTAGATAATTACATGTAGATAATGTCCTCAAGTTCTGTATAACCACTTTGTCCTCTCTCTGTGTTTGTTTCTCGTTCGTTGTTGTGTGTGTTTGTGTGCATTTGTCTCTTTCAAACAGGTGCCGGTCCTCACCTCTGCAGTGCTGCCGTCTCCTGTAGCGCTGCATGGTTCTAAGCTAAGTTTCCTTTCCTTTTTCTGTTCTCTCAGATTTGTCCTCAGGTTTGAAGTGTCTGTGTTGTGCAGCTGGTCTGGTCTGTCTCTAGACAGTTCAGGCTTCACCCCCTAGTTAAATGGTGGAGGCTCACAGCGACATACTCAACACACAAGTTTCTGAACTCTGCATGAGGGTTTCTCCGACGAAGCGAGGGCCGTGAGGCACAGCTCCCCGTCCCCCGGTGACCCTGCTAGGTCCACCTTCTTAGGGAAACCCTCTGCAGAGGAGCTGACAGAGCCAGGAACTTGTGAGTTGTGTGTGTCCACTCAGGCATCATTCATGCTTGTTCTGTAGGCAGTTCCTGTCAGAAGGAGGAGGCGCAGCAGGAGCGTCGGGGGGCGGAAGACGGTGCCTCAGTGCCTCTCTCCTTCTGACATTGTTAAAGAAAACACAACAAATTTATAATTATGTAGATAATTACATGTAGATAATGTCCTCAAGTTCTGTATAACCACTTTGTCCTCTCTCTGTGTTTGTTTCTCGTTCGTTGTTGTGTGTGTTTGTGTGCATTTGTCTCTTTCAAACAGGTGCCGGTCCTCACCTCTGCAGTGCTGCCGTCTCCTGTAGCGCTGCATGGTTCTAAGCTAAGTTTCCTTTCCTTTTTCTGTTCTCTCAGATTTGTCCTCAGGTTTGAAGTGTCTGTGTTGTGCAGCTGGTCTGGTCTGTCTCTAGACAGTTCAGGCTTCACCCACTAGTTAAATGGTGGAGGCTCACAGCGACATACTCAACACACAAGTTTCTGAACTCTGCATGAGGGTTTCTCCGACGAAGCGAGGGCCGTGAGGCACAGCTCCCCGTCCCCCGGTGACCCTGCTAGGTCCACCTTCTTAGGGAAACCCTCTGCAGAGGAGCTGACAGAGCCAGGAACTTGTGAGTTGTGTGTGTCCACTCAGGCATCATTCATGCTTGTTCTGTAGGCAGTTCCTGTCAGAAGGAGGAGGCGCAGCAGGAGCGTCGGGGGGCGGAAGACGGTGCCTCAGTGCCTCTCTCCTTCTGACATTGTTAAAGAAAACACAACAAATTTATAATTATGTAGATAATTACATGTAGATAATGTCCTCAAGTTCTGTATAACCACTTTGTCCTCTCTCTGTGTTTGTTTCTCGTTCGTTGTTGTGTGTGTTTGTGTGCATTTGTCTCTTTCAAACAGGTGCCGGTCCTCACCTCTGCAGTGCTGCCGTCTCCTGTAGCGCTGCATGGTTCTAAGCTAAGTTTCCTTTCCTTTTTCTGTTCTCTCAGATTTGTCCTCAGGTTTGAAGTGTCTGTGTTGTGCAGCTGGTCTGGTCTGTCTCTAGACAGTTCAGGCTTCACCCCCTAGTTAAATGGTGGAGGCTCACAGCGACATACTCAACACACAAGTTTCTGAACTCTGCATGAGGGTTTCTCCGACGAAGCGAGGGCCGTGAGGCACAGCTCCCCGTCCCCCGGTGACCCTGCTAGGTCCACCTTCTTAGGGAAACCCTCTGCAGAGGAGCTGACAGAGCCAGGAACTTGTGAGTTGTGTGTGTCCACTCAGGCATCATTCATGCTTGTTCTGTAGGCAGTTCCTGTCAGAAGGAGGAGGCGCAGCAGGAGCGTCGGGGGGCGGAAGACGGTGCCTCAGTGCCTCTCTCCTTCTGACATTGTTAAAGAAAACACAACAAATTTATAATTATGTAGATAATTACATGTAGATAATGTCCTCAAGTTCTGTATAACCACTTTGTCCTCTCTCTGTGTTTGTTTCTCGTTCGTTGTTGTGTGTGTTTGTGTGCATTTGTCTCTTTCAAACAGGTGCCGGTCCTCACCTCTGCAGTGCTGCCGTCTCCTGTAGCGCTGCATGGTTCTAAGCTAAGTTTCCTTTCCTTTTTCTGTTCTCTCAGATTTGTCCTCAGGTTTGAAGTGTCTGTGTTGTGCAGCTGGTCTGGTCTGTCTCTAGACAGTTCAGGCTTCACCCACTAGTTAAATGGTGGAGGCTCACAGCGACATACTCAACACACAAGTTTCTGAACTCTGCATGAGGGTTTCTCCGACGAAGTGAGGGCCGTGAGGCACAGCTCCCCGTCCCCCGGTGACCCTGCTAGGTCCACCTTCTTAGGGAAACCCTCTGCAGAGGAGCTGACAGAGCCAGGAACTTGTGAGTTGTGTGTGTCCACTCAGGCATCATTCATGCTTGTTCTGTAGGCAGTTCCTGTCAGAAGGAGGAGGCGCAGCAGGAGCGTCGGGGGGCGGAAGACGGTGCCTCAGTGCCTCTCTCCTTCTGACATTGTTAAAGAAAACACAACAAATTTATAATTATGTAGATAATTACATGTAGATAATGTCCTCAAGTTCTGTATAACCACTTTGTCCTCTCTCTGTGTTTGTTTCTCGTTCGTTGTTGTGTGTGTTTGTGTGCATTTGTCTCTTTCAAACAGGTGCCGGTCCTCACCTCTGCAGTGCTGCCGTCTCCTGTAGCGCTGCATGGTTCTAAGCTAAGTTTCCTTTCCTTTTTCTGTTCTCTCAGATTTGTCCTCAGGTTTGAAGTGTCTGTGTTGTGCAGCTGGTCTGGTCTGTCTCTAGACAGTTCAGGCTTCACCCACTAGTTAAATGGTGGAGGCTCACAGCGACATACTCAACACACAAGTTTCTGAACTCTGCATGAGGGTTTCTCCGACGAAGTGAGGGCCATGAGGCACAGCTCCCCGTCCCCCGGTGACCCTGCTAGGTCCACCTTCTTAGGGAAACCCTCTGCAGAGGAGCTGACAGAGCCAGGAACTTGTGAGTTGTGTGTGTCCACTCAGGCATCATTCATGCTTGTTCTGTAGGCAGTTCCTGTCAGAAGGAGGAGGCGCAGCAGGAGCGTCGGGGGGCGGAAGACGGTGCCTCAGTGCCTCTCTCCTTCTGACATTGTTAAAGAAAACACAACAAATTTATAATTATGTAGATAATTACATGTAGATAATGTCCTCAAGTTCTGTATAACCACTTTGTCCTCTCTCTGTGTTTGTTTCTCGTTCGTTGTTGTGTGTGTTTGTGTGCATTTGTCTCTTTCAAACAGGTGCCGGTCCTCACCTCTGCAGTGCTGCCGTCTCCTGTAGCGCTGCATGGTTCTAAGCTAAGTTTCCTTTCCTTTTTCTGTTCTCTCAGATTTGTCCTCAGGTTTGAAGTGTCTGTGTTGTGCAGCTGGTCTGCTCTGTCTCTAGACAGTTCAGGCTTCACCCACTAGTTAAATGGTGGAGGCTCACAGCGACATACTCAACACACAAGTTTCTGAACTCTGCATGAGGGTTTCTCCGACGAAGTGAGGGCCGTGAGGCACAGCTCCCCGTCCCCCGGTGACCCTGCTAGGTCCACCTTCTTAGGGAAACCCTCTGCAGAGGAGCTGACAGAGCCAGGAACTTGTGAGTTGTGTGTGTCCACTCAGGCATCATTCATGCTTGTTCTGTAGGCAGTTCCTGTCAGAAGGAGGAGGCGCAGCAGGAGCGTCGGGGGGCGGAAGACGGTGCCTCAGTGCCTCTCTCCTTCTGACATTGTTAAAGAAAACACAACAAATTTATAATTATGTAGATAATTACATGTAGATAATGTCCTCAAGTTCTGTATAACCACTTTGTCCTCTCTCTGTGTTTGTTTCTCGTTCGTTGTTGTGTGTGTTTGTGTGCATTTGTCTCTTTCAAACAGGTGCCGGTCCTCACCTCTGCAGTGCTGCCGTCTCCTGTAGCGCTGCATGGTTCTAAGCTAAGTTTCCTTTCCTTTTTCTGTTCTCTCAGATTTGTCCTCAGGTTTGAAGTGTCTGTGTTGTGCAGCTGGTCTGCTCTGTCTCTAGACAGTTCAGGCTTCACCCACTAGTTAAATGGTGGAGGCTCACAGCGACATACTCAACACACAAGTTTCTGAACTCTGCATGAGGGTTTCTCCGACGAAGCGAGGGCCGTGAGGCACAGCTCCCCGTCCCCCGGTGACCCTGCTAGGTCCACCTTCTTAGGGAAACCCTCTGCAGAGGAGCTGACAGAGCCAGGAACTTGTGAGTTGTGTGTGTGTCCACTCAGGCATCATTCATGCTTGTTCTGTAGGCAGTTCCTGTCAGAAGGAGGAGGCGCAGCAGGAGCGTCGGGGGGCGGAAGACGGTGCCTCAGTGCCTCTCTCCTTCTGACATTGTTAAAGAAAACACAACAAATTTATAATTATGTAGATAATTACATGTAGATAATGTCCTCAAGTTCTGTATAACCACTTTGTCCTCTCTCTGTGTTTGTTTCTCGTTCGTTGTTGTGTGTGTTTGTGTGCATTTGTCTCTTTCAAACAGGTGCCGGTCCTCACCTCTGCAGTGCTGCCGTCTCCTGTAGCGCTGCATGGTTCTAAGCTAAGTTTCCTTTCCTTTTTCTGTTCTCTCAGATTTGTCCTCAGGTTTGAAGTGTCTGTGTTGTGCAGCTGGTCTGCTCTGTCTCTAGACAGTTCAGGCTTCACCCACTAGTTAAATGGTGGAGGCTCACAGCGACATACTCAACACACAAGTTTCTGAACTCTGCATGAGGGTTTCTCCGACGAAGCGAGGGCCGTGAGGCACAGCTCCCCGTCCCCCGGTGACCCTGCTAGGTCCACCTTCTTAGGGAAACCCTCTGCAGAGGAGCTGACAGAGCCAGGAACTTGTGAGTTGTGTGTGTGTCCACTCAGGCATCATTCATGCTTGTTCTGTAGGCAGTTCCTGTCAGAAGGAGGAGGCGCAGCAGGAGCGTCGGGGGGCGGAAGACGGTGCCTCAGTGCCTCTCTCCTTCTGACATTGTTAAAGAAAACACAACAAATTTATAATTATGTAGATAATTACATGTAGATAATGTCCTCAAGTTCTGTATAACCACTTTGTCCTCTCTCTGTGTTTGTTTCTCGTTCGTTGTTGTGTGTGTTTGTGTGCATTTGTCTCTTTCAAACAGGTGCCGGTCCTCACCTCTGCAGTGCTGCCGTCTCCTGTAGCGCTGCATGGTTCTAAGCTAAGTTTCCTTTCCTTTTTCTGTTCTCTCAGATTTGTCCTCAGGTTTGAAGTGTCTGTGTTGTGCAGCTGGTCTGGTCTGTCTCTAGACAGTTCAGGCTTCACCCCCTAGTTAAATGGTGGAGGCTCACAGCGACATACTCAACACACAAGTTTCTGAACTCTGCATGAGGGTTTCTCCGACGAAGCGAGGGCCGTGAGGCACAGCTCCCCGTCCCCCGGTGACCCTGCTAGGTCCACCTTCTTAGGGAAACCCTCTGCAGAGGAGCTGACAGAGCCAGGAACTTGTGAGTTGTGTGTGTGTCCACTCAGGCATCATTCATGCTTGTTCTGTAGGCAGTTCCTGTCAGAAGGAGGAGGCGCAGCAGGAGCGTCGGGGGGCGGAAGACGGTGCCTCAGTGCCTCTCTCCTTCTGACATTGTTAAAGAAAACACAACAAATTTATAATTATGTAGATAATTACATGTAGATAATGTCCTCAAGTTCTGTATAACCACTTTTTCCTCTCTCTGTGTTTGTTTCTCGTTCGTTGTTGTGTGTGTTTGTGTGCATTTGTCTCTTTCAAACAGGTGCCGGTCCTCACCTCTGCAGTGCTGCCGTCTCCTGTAGCGCTGCATGGTTCTAAGCTAAGTTTCCTTTCCTTTTTCTGTTCTCTCAGATTTGTCCTCAGGTTTGAAGTGTCTGTGTTGTGCAGCTGGTCTGGTCTGTCTCTAGACAGTTCAGGCTTCACCCCCTAGTTAAATGGTGGAGGCTCACAGCGACATACTCAACACACAAGTTTCTGAACTCTGCATGAGGGTTTCTCCGACGAAGCGAGGGCCGTGAGGCACAGCTCCCCGTCCCCCGGTGACCCTGCTAGGTCCACCTTCTTAGGGAAACCCTCTGCAGAGGAGCTGACAGAGCCAGGAACTTGTGAGTTGTGTGTGTGTCCACTCAGGCATCATTCATGCTTGTTCTGTAGGCAGTTCCTGTCAGAAGGAGGAGGCGCAGCAGGAGCGTCGGGGGGCGGAAGACGGTGCCTCAGTGCCTCTCTCCTTCTGACATTGTTAAAGAAAACACAACAAATTTATAATTATGTAGATAATTACATGTAGATAATGTCCTCAAGTTCTGTATAACCACTTTGTCCTCTCTCTGTGTTTGTTTCTCGTTCGTTGTTGTGTGTGTTTGTGTGCATTTGTCTCTTTCAAACAGGTGCCGGTCCTCACCTCTGCAGTGCTGCCGTCTCCTGTAGCGCTGCATGGTTCTAAGCTAAGTTTCCTTTCCTTTTTCTGTTCTCTCAGATTTGTCCTCAGGTTTGAAGTGTCTGTGTTGTGCAGCTGGTCTGGTCTGTCTCTAGACAGTTCAGGCTTCACCCCCTAGTTAAATGGTGGAGGCTCACAGCGACATACTCAACACACAAGTTTCTGAACTCTGCATGAGGGTTTCTCCGACGAAGTGAGGGCCGTGAGGCACAGCTCCCCGTCCCCCGGTGACCCTGCTAGGTCCACCTTCTTAGGGAAACCCTCTGCAGAGGAGCTGACAGAGCCAGGAACTTGTGAGTTGTGTGTGTCCACTCAGGCATCATTCATGCTTGTTCTGTAGGCAGTTCCTGTCAGAAGGAGGAGGCGCAGCAGGAGCGTCGGGGGGCGGAAGACGGTGCCTCAGTGCCTCTCTCCTTCTGACATTGTTAAAGAAAACACAACAAATTTATAATTATGTAGATAATTACATGTAGATAATGTCCTCAAGTTCTGTATAACCACTTTGTCCTCTCTCTGTGTTTGTTTCTCGTTCGTTGTTGTGTGTGTTTGTGTGCATTTGTCTCTTTCAAACAGGTGCCGGTCCTCACCTCTGCAGTGCTGCCGTCTCCTGTAGCGCTGCATGGTTCTAAGCTAAGTTTCCTTTCCTTTTTCTGTTCTCTCAGATTTGTCCTCAGGTTTGAAGTGTCTGTGTTGTGCAGCTGGTCTGGTCTGTCTCTAGACAGTTCAGGCTTCACCCCCTAGTTAAATGGTGGAGGCTCACAGCGACATACTCAACACACAAGTTTCTGAACTCTGCATGAGGGTTTCTCCGACGAAGTGAGGGCCGTGAGGCACAGCTCCCCGTCCCCCGGTGACCCTGCTAGGTCCACCTTCTTAGGGAAACCCTCTGCAGAGGAGCTGACAGAGCCAGGAACTTGTGAGTTGTGTGTGTCCACTCAGGCATCATTCATGCTTGTTCTGTAGGCAGTTCCTGTCAGAAGGAGGAGGCGCAGCAGGAGCGTCGGGGGGTGGAAGACGGTGCCTCAGTGCCTCTCTCCTTCTGACATTGTTAAAGAAAACACAACAAATTTATAATTATGTAGATAATTACATGTAGATAATGTCCTCAAGTTCTGTATAACCACTTTGTCCTCTCTCTGTGTTTGTTTCTCGTTCGTTGTTGTGTGTGTTTGTGTGCATTTGTCTCTTTCAAACAGGTGCCGGTCCTCACCTCTGCAGTGCTGCCGTCTCCTGTAGCGCTGCATGGTTCTAAGCTAAGTTTCCTTTCCTTTTTCTGTTCTCTCAGATTTGTCCTCAGGTTTGAAGTGTCTGTGTTGTGCAGCTGGTCTGGTCTGTCTCTAGACAGTTCAGGCTTCACCCACTAGTTAAATGGTGGAGGCTCACAGCGACATACTCAACACACAAGTTTCTGAACTCTGCATGAGGGTTTCTCCGACGAAGCGAGGGCCGTGAGGCACAGCTCCCCGTCCCCCGGTGACCCTGCTAGGTCCACCTTCTTAGGGAAACCCTCTGCAGAGGAGCTGACAGAGCCAGGAACTTGTGAGTTGTGTGTGTCCACTCAGGCATCATTCATGCTTGTTCTGTAGGCAGTTCCTGTCAGAAGGAGGAGGCGCAGCAGGAGCGTCGGGGGGCGGAAGACGGTGCCTCAGTGCCTCTCTCTTTCTGACATTGTTAAAGAAAACACAACAAATTTATAATTATGTAGATAATTACATGTAGATAATGTCCTCAAGTTCTGTATAACCACTTTGTCCTCTCTCTGTGTTTGTTTCTCGTTCGTTGTTGTGTGTGTTTGTGTGCATTTGTCTCTTTCAAACAGGTGCCGGTCCTCACCTCTGCAGTGCTGCCGTCTCCTGTAGCGCTGCATGGTTCTAAGCTAAGTTTCCTTTCCTTTTTCTGTTCTCTCAGATTTGTCCTCAGGTTTGAAGTGTCTGTGTTGTGCAGCTGGTCTGGTCTGTCTCTAGACAGTTCAGGCTTCACCCCCTAGTTAAATGGTGGAGGCTCACAGCGACATACTCAACACACAAGTTTCTGAACTCTGCATGAGGGTTTCTCCGACGAAGCGAGGGCCGTGAGGCACAGCTCCCCGTCCCCCGGTGACCCTGCTAGGTCCACCTTCTTAGGGAAACCCTCTGCAGAGGAGCTGACAGAGCCAGGAACTTGTGAGTTGTGTGTGTCCACTCAGGCATCATTCATGCTTGTTCTGTAGGCAGTTCCTGTCAGAAGGAGGAGGCGCAGCAGGAGCGTCGGGGGGCGGAAGACGGTGCCTCAGTGCCTCTCTCCTTCTGACATTGTTAAAGAAAACACAACAAATTTATAATTATGTAGATAATTACATGTAGATAATGTCCTCAAGTTCTGTATAACCACTTTGTCCTCTCTCTGTGTTTGTTTCTCGTTCGTTGTTGTGTGTGTTTGTGTGCATTTGTCTCTTTCAAACAGGTGCCGGTCCTCACCTCTGCAGTGCTGCCGTCTCCTGTAGCGCTGCATGGTTCTAAGCTAAGTTTCCTTTCCTTTTTCTGTTCTCTCAGATTTGTCCTCAGGTTTGAAGTGTCTGTGTTGTGCAGCTGGTCTGGTCTGTCTCTAGACAGTTCAGGCTTCACCCACTAGTTAAATGGTGGAGGCTCACAGCGACATACTCAACACACAAGTTTCTGAACTCTGCATGAGGGTTTCTCCGACGAAGCGAGGGCCGTGAGGCACAGCTCCCCGTCCCCCGGTGACCCTGCTAGGTCCACCTTCTTAGGGAAACCCTCTGCAGAGGAGCTGACAGAGCCAGGAACTTGTGAGTTGTGTGTGTCCACTCAGGCATCATTCATGCTTGTTCTGTAGGCAGTTCCTGTCAGAAGGAGGAGGCGCAGCAGGAGCGTCGGGGGGCGGAAGACGGTGCCTCAGTGCCTCTCTCCTTCTGACATTGTTAAAGAAAACACAACAAATTTATAATTATGTAGATAATTACATGTAGATAATGTCCTCAAGTTCTGTATAACCACTTTGTCCTCTCTCTGTGTTTGTTTCTCGTTCGTTGTTGTGTGTGTTTGTGTGCATTTGTCTCTTTCAAACAGGTGCCGGTCCTCACCTCTGCAGTGCTGCCGTCTCCTGTAGCGCTGCATGGTTCTAAGCTAAGTTTCCTTTCCTTTTTCTGTTCTCTCAGATTTGTCCTCAGGTTTGAAGTGTCTGTGTTGTGCAGCTGGTCTGGTCTGTCTCTAGACAGTTCAGGCTTCACCCCCTAGTTAAATGGTGGAGGCTCACAGCGACATACTCAACACACAAGTTTCTGAACTCTGCATGAGGGTTTCTCCGACGAAGCGAGGGCCGTGAGGCACAGCTCCCCGTCCCCCGGTGACCCTGCTAGGTCCACCTTCTTAGGGAAACCCTCTGCAGAGGAGCTGACAGAGCCAGGAACTTGTGAGTTGTGTGTGTCCACTCAGGCATCATTCATGCTTGTTCTGTAGGCAGTTCCTGTCAGAAGGAGGAGGCGCAGCAGGAGCGTCGGGGGGCGGAAGACGGTGCCTCAGTGCCTCTCTCCTTCTGACATTGTTAAAGAAAACACAACAAATTTATAATTATGTAGATAATTACATGTAGATAATGTCCTCAAGTTCTGTATAACCACTTTGTCCTCTCTCTGTGTTTGTTTCTCGTTCGTTGTTGTGTGTGTTTGTGTGCATTTGTCTCTTTCAAACAGGTGCCGGTCCTCACCTCTGCAGTGCTGCCGTCTCCTGTAGCGCTGCATGGTTCTAAGCTAAGTTTCCTTTCCCTTTTCTGTTCTCTCAGATTTGTCCTCAGGTTTGAAGTGTCTGTGTTGTGCAGCTGGTCTGCTCTGTCTCTAGACAGTTCAGGCTTCACCCACTAGTTAAATGGTGGAGGCTCACAGCGACATACTCAACACACAAGTTTCTGAACTCTGCATGAGGGTTTCTCCGACGAAGTGAGGGCCGTGAGGCACAGCTCCCCGTCCCCCGGTGACCCTGCTAGGTCCACCTTCTTAGGGAAACCCTCTGCAGAGGAGCTGACAGAGCCAGGAACTTGTGAGTTGTGTGTGTCCACTCAGGCATCATTCATGCTTGTTCTGTAGGCAGTTCCTGTCAGAAGGAGGAGGCGCAGCAGGAGCGTCGGGGGGCGGAAGACGGTGCCTCAGTGCCTCTCTCCTTCTGACATTGTTAAAGAAAACACAACAAATTTATAATTATGTAGATAATTACATGTAGATAATGTCCTCAAGTTCTGTATAACCACTTTGTCCTCTCTCTGTGTTTGTTTCTCGTTCGTTGTTGTGTGTGTTTGTGTGCATTTGTCTCTTTCAAACAGGTGCCGGTCCTCACCTCTGCAGTGCTGCCGTCTCCTGTAGCGCTGCATGGTTCTAAGCTAAGTTTCCTTTCCTTTTTCTGTTCTCTCAGATTTGTCCTCAGGTTTGAAGTGTCTGTGTTGTGCAGCTGGTCTGCTCTGTCTCTAGACAGTTCAGGCTTCACCCACTAGTTAAATGGTGGAGGCTCACAGCGACATACTCAACACACAAGTTTCTGAACTCTGCATGAGGGTTTCTCCGACGAAGTGAGGGCCGTGAGGCACAGCTCCCCGTCCCCCGGTGACCCTGCTAGGTCCACCTTCTTAGGGAAACCCTCTGCAGAGGAGCTGACAGAGCCAGGAACTTGTGAGTTGTGTGTGTCCACTCAGGCATCATTCATGCTTGTTCTGTAGGCAGTTCCTGTCAGAAGGAGGAGGCGCAGCAGGAGCGTCGGGGGGCGGAAGACGGTGCCTCAGTGCCTCTCTCCTTCTGACATTGTTAAAGAAAACACAACAAATTTATAATTATGTAGATAATTACATGTAGATAATGTCCTCAAGTTCTGTATAACCACTTTGTCCTCTCTCTGTGTTTGTTTCTCGTTCGTTGTTGTGTGTGTTTGTGTGCATTTGTCTCTTTCAAACAGGTGCCGGTCCTCACCTCTGCAGTGCTGCCGTCTCCTGTAGCGCTGCATGGTTCTAAGCTAAGTTTCCTTTCCTTTTTCTGTTCTCTCAGATTTGTCCTCAGGTTTGAAGTGTCTGTGTTGTGCAGCTGGTCTGGTCTGTCTCTAGACAGTTCAGGCTTCACCCACTAGTTAAATGGTGGAGGCTCACAGCGACATACTCAACACACAAGTTTCTGAACTCTGCATGAGGGTTTCTCCGACGAAGCGAGGGCCGTGAGGCACAGCTCCCCGTCCCCCGGTGACCCTGCTAGGTCCACCTTCTTAGGGAAACCCTCTGCAGAGGAGCTGACAGAGCCAGGAACTTGTGAGTTGTGTGTGTCCACTCAGGCATCATTCATGCTTGTTCTGTAGGCAGTTCCTGTCAGAAGGAGGAGGCGCAGCAGGAGCGTCGGGGGGCGGAAGACGGTGCCTCAGTGCCTCTCTCTTTCTGACATTGTTAAAGAAAACACAACAAATTTATAATTATGTAGATAATTACATGTAGATAATGTCCTCAAGTTCTGTATAACCACTTTGTCCTCTCTCTGTGTTTGTTTCTCGTTCGTTGTTGTGTGTGTTTGTGTGCATTTGTCTCTTTCAAACAGGTGCCGGTCCTCACCTCTGCAGTGCTGCCGTCTCCTGTAGCGCTGCATGGTTCTAAGCTAAGTTTCCTTTCCTTTTTCTGTTCTCTCAGATTTGTCCTCAGGTTTGAAGTGTCTGTGTTGTGCAGCTGGTCTGGTCTGTCTCTAGACAGTTCAGGCTTCACCCCCTAGTTAAATGGTGGAGGCTCACAGCGACATACTCAACACACAAGTTTCTGAACTCTGCATGAGGGTTTCTCCGACGAAGCGAGGGCCGTGAGGCACAGCTCCCCGTCCCCCGGTGACCCTGCTAGGTCCACCTTCTTAGGGAAACCCTCTGCAGAGGAGCTGACAGAGCCAGGAACTTGTGAGTTGTGTGTGTGTCCACTCAGGCATCATTCATGCTTGTTCTGTAGGCAGTTCCTGTCAGAAGGAGGAGGCGCAGCAGGAGCGTCGGGGGGCGGAAGACGGTGCCTCAGTGCCTCTCTCCTTCTGACATTGTTAAAGAAAACACAACAAATTTATAATTATGTAGATAATTACATGTAGATAATGTCCTCAAGTTCTGTATAACCACTTTGTCCTCTCTCTGTGTTTGTTTCTCGTTCGTTGTTGTGTGTGTTTGTGTGCATTTGTCTCTTTCAAACAGGTGCCGGTCCTCACCTCTGCAGTGCTGCCGTCTCCTGTAGCGCTGCATGGTTCTAAGCTAAGTTTCCTTTCCTTTTTCTGTTCTCTCAGATTTGTCCTCAGGTTTGAAGTGTCTGTGTTGTGCAGCTGGTCTGGTCTGTCTCTAGACAGTTCAGGCTTCACCCACTAGTTAAATGGTGGAGGCTCACAGCGACATACTCAACACACAAGTTTCTGAACTCTGCATGAGGGTTTCTCCGACGAAGCGAGGGCCGT
Source organism: Diplotaxodon limnothrissa (assembly GCF_057381915.1). Taxonomy (NCBI): domain Eukaryota; kingdom Metazoa; phylum Chordata; class Actinopteri; order Cichliformes; family Cichlidae; genus Diplotaxodon; species Diplotaxodon limnothrissa. Next base: position 404,577 of record NW_028188566.1, on the reverse strand, counting down.
GAGGCACAGCTCCCCGTCCCCCGGTGACCCTGCTAGGTCCACCTTCTTAGGGAAACCCTCTGCAGAGGAGCTGACAGAGCCAGGAACTTGTGAGTTGTGTGTGTGTCCACTCAGGCATCATTCATGCTTGTTCTGTAGGCAGTTCCTGTCAGAAGGAGGAGGCGCAGCAGGAGCGTCGGGGGGCGGAAGACGGTGCCTCAGTGCCTCTCTCCTTCTGACATTGTTAAAGAAAACACAACAAATTTATAATTATGTAGATAATTACATGTAGATAATGTCCTCAAGTTCTGTATAACCACTTTGTCCTCTCTCTGTGTTTGTTTCTCGTTCGTTGTTGTGTGTGTTTGTGTGCATTTGTCTCTTTCAAACAGGTGCCGGTCCTCACCTCTGCAGTGCTGCCGTCTCCTGTAGCGCTGCATGGTTCTAAGCTAAGTTTCCTTTCCTTTTTCTGTTCTCTCAGATTTGTCCTCAGGTTTGAAGTGTCTGTGTTGTGCAGCTGGTCTGGTCTGTCTCTAGACAGTTCAGGCTTCACCCCCTAGTTAAATGGTGGAGGCTCACAGCGACATACTCAACACACAAGTTTCTGAACTCTGCATGAGGGTTTCTCCGACGAAGTGAGGGCCGTGAGGCACAGCTCCCCGTCCCCCGGTGACCCTGCTAGGTCCACCTTCTTAGGGAAACCCTCTGCAGAGGAGCTGACAGAGCCAGGAACTTGTGAGTTGTGTGTGTCCACTCAGGCATCATTCATGCTTGTTCTGTAGGCAGTTCCTGTCAGAAGGAGGAGGCGCAGCAGGAGCGTCGGGGGGCGGAAGACGGTGCCTCAGTGCCTCTCTCCTTCTGACATTGTTAAAGAAAACACAACAAATTTATAATTATGTAGATAATTACATGTAGATAATGTCCTCAAGTTCTGTATAACCACTTTTTCCTCTCTCTGTGTTTGTTTCTCGTTCGTTGTTGTGTGTGTTTGTGTGCATTTGTCTCTTTCAAACAGGTGCCGGTCCTCACCTCTGCAGTGCTGCCGTCTCCTGTAGCGCTGCATGGTTCTAAGCTAAGTTTCCTTTCCTTTTTCTGTTCTCTCAGATTTGTCCTCAGGTTTGAAGTGTCTGTGTTGTGCAGCTGGTCTGGTCTGTCTCTAGACAGTTCAGGCTTCACCCCCTAGTTAAATGGTGGAGGCTCACAGCGACATACTCAACACACAAGTTTCTGAACTCTGCATGAGGGTTTCTCCGACGAAGCGAGGGCCGTGAGGCACAGCTCCCCGTCCCCCGGTGACCCTGCTAGGTCCACCTTCTTAGGGAAACCCTCTGCAGAGGAGCTGACAGAGCCAGGAACTTGTGAGTTGTGTGTGTGTCCACTCAGGCATCATTCATGCTTGTTCTGTAGGCAGTTCCTGTCAGAAGGAGGAGGCGCAGCAGGAGCGTCGGGGGGCGGAAGACGGTGCCTCAGTGCCTCTCTCCTTCTGACATTGTTAAAGAAAACACAACAAATTTATAATTATGTAGATAATTACATGTAGATAATGTCCTCAAGTTCTGTATAACCACTTTTTCCTCTCTCTGTGTTTGTTTCTCGTTCGTTGTTGTGTGTGTTTGTGTGCATTTGTCTCTTTCAAACAGGTGCCGGTCCTCACCTCTGCAGTGCTGCCGTCTCCTGTAGCGCTGCATGGTTCTAAGCTAAGTTTCCTTTCCTTTTTCTGTTCTCTCAGATTTGTCCTCAGGTTTGAAGTGTCTGTGTTGTGCAGCTGGTCTGGTCTGTCTCTAGACAGTTCAGGCTTCACCCCCTAGTTAAATGGTGGAGGCTCACAGCGACATACTCAACACACAAGTTTCTGAACTCTGCATGAGGGTTTCTCCGACGAAGCGAGGGCCGTGAGGCACAGCTCCCCGTCCCCCGGTGACCCTGCTAGGTCCACCTTCTTAGGGAAACCCTCTGCAGAGGAGCTGACAGAGCCAGGAACTTGTGAGTTGTGTGTGTGTCCACTCAGGCATCATTCATGCTTGTTCTGTAGGCAGTTCCTGTCAGAAGGAGGAGGCGCAGCAGGAGCGTCGGGGGGCGGAAGACGGTGCCTCAGTGCCTCTCTCCTTCTGACATTGTTAAAGAAAACACAACAAATTTATAATTATGTAGATAATTACATGTAGATAATGTCCTCAAGTTCTGTATAACCACTTTGTCCTCTCTCTGTGTTTGTTTCTCGTTCGTTGTTGTGTGTGTTTGTGTGCATTTGTCTCTTTCAAACAGGTGCCGGTCCTCACCTCTGCAGTGCTGCCGTCTCCTGTAGCGCTGCATGGTTCTAAGCTAAGTTTCCTTTCCTTTTTCTGTTCTCTCAGATTTGTCCTCAGGTTTGAAGTGTCTGTGTTGTGCAGCTGGTCTGCTCTGTCTCTAGACAGTTCAGGCTTCACCCCCTAGTTAAATGGTGGAGGCTCACAGCGACATACTCAACACACAAGTTTCTGAACTCTGCATGAGGGTTTCTCCGACGAAGCGAGGGCCGTGAGGCACAGCTCCCCGTCCCCCGGTGACCCTGCTAGGTCCACCTTCTTAGGGAAACCCTCTGCAGAGGAGCTGACAGAGCCAGGAACTTGTGAGTTGTGTGTGTGTCCACTCAGGCATCATTCATGCTTGTTCTGTAGGCAGATCCTGTCAGAAGGAGGAGGCGCAGCAGGAGCGTCGGGGGGCGGAAGACGGTGCCTCAGTGCCTCTCTCCTTCTGACATTGTTAAAGAAAACACAACAAATTTATAATTATGTAGATAATTACATGTAGATAATGTCCTCAAGTTCTGTATAACCACTTTGTCCTCTCTCTGTGTTTGTTTCTCGTTCGTTGTTGTGTGTGTTTGTGTGCATTTGTCTCTTTCAAACAGGTGCCGGTCCTCACCTCTGCAGTGCTGCCGTCTCCTGTAGCGCTGCATGGTTCTAAGCTAAGTTTCCTTTCCTTTTTCTGTTCTCTCAGATTTGTCCTCAGGTTTGAAGTGTCTGTGTTGTGCAGCTGGTCTGGTCTGTCTCTAGACAGTTCAGGCTTCACCCCCTAGTTAAATGGTGGAGGCTCACAGCGACATACTCAACACACAAGTTTCTGAACTCTGCATGAGGGTTTCTCCGACGAAGTGAGGGCCGTGAGGCACAGCTCCCCGTCCCCCGGTGACCCTGCTAGGTCCACCTTCTTAGGGAAACCCTCTGCAGAGGAGCTGACAGAGCCAGGAACTTGTGAGTTGTGTGTGTCCACTCAGGCATCATTCATGCTTGTTCTGTAGGCAGTTCCTGTCAGAAGGAGGAGGCGCAGCAGGAGCGTCGGGGGGCGGAAGACGGTGCCTCAGTGCCTCTCTCCTTCTGACATTGTTAAAGAAAACACAACAAATTTATAATTATGTAGATAATTACATGTAGATAATGTCCTCAAGTTCTGTATAACCACTTTGTCCTCTCTCTGTGTTTGTTTCTCGTTCGTTGTTGTGTGTGTTTGTGTGCATTTGTCTCTTTCAAACAGGTGCCGGTCCTCACCTCTGCAGTGCTGCCGTCTCCTGTAGCGCTGCATGGTTCTAAGCTAAGTTTCCTTTCCTTTTTCTGTTCTCTCAGATTTGTCCTCAGGTTTGAAGTGTCTGTGTTGTGCAGCTGGTCTGCTCTGTCTCTAGACAGTTCAGGCTTCACCCACTAGTTAAATGGTGGAGGCTCACAGCGACATACTCAACACACAAGTTTCTGAACTCTGCATGAGGGTTTCTCCGACGAAGCGAGGGCCGTGAGGCACAGCTCCCCGTCCCCCGGTGACCCTGCTAGGTCCACCTTCTTAGGGAAACCCTCTGCAGAGGAGCTGACAGAGCCAGGAACTTGTGAGTTGTGTGTGTGTCCACTCAGGCATCATTCATGCTTGTTCTGTAGGCAGTTCCTGTCAGAAGGAGGAGGCGCAGCAGGAGCGTCGGGGGGCGGAAGACGGTGCCTCAGTGCCTCTCTCCTTCTGACATTGTTAAAGAAAACACAACAAATTTATAATTATGTAGATAATTACATGTAGATAATGTCCTCAAGTTCTGTATAACCACTTTGTCCTCTCTCTGTGTTTGTTTCTCGTTCGTTGTTGTGTGTGTTTGTGTGCATTTGTCTCTTTCAAACAGGTGCCGGTCCTCACCTCTGCAGTGCTGCCGTCTCCTGTAGCGCTGCATGGTTCTAAGCTAAGTTTCCTTTCCTTTTTCTGTTCTCTCAGATTTGTCCTCAGGTTTGAAGTGTCTGTGTTGTGCAGCTGGTCTGCTCTGTCTCTAGACAGTTCAGGCTTCACCCACTAGTTAAATGGTGGAGGCTCACAGCGACATACTCAACACACAAGTTTCTGAACTCTGCATGAGGGTTTCTCCGACGAAGTGAGGGCCGTGAGGCACAGCTCCCCGTCCCCCGGTGACCCTGCTAGGTCCACCTTCTTAGGGAAACCCTCTGCAGAGGAGCTGACAGAGCCAGGAACTTGTGAGTTGTGTGTGTCCACTCAGGCATCATTCATGCTTGTTCTGTAGGCAGTTCCTGTCAGAAGGAGGAGGCGCAGCAGGAGCGTCGGGGGGCGGAAGACGGTGCCTCAGTGCCTCTCTCCTTCTGACATTGTTAAAGAAAACACAACAAATTTATAATTATGTAGATAATTACATGTAGATAATGTCCTCAAGTTCTGTATAACCACTTTGTCCTCTCTCTGTGTTTGTTTCTCGTTCGTTGTTGTGTGTGTTTGTGTGCATTTGTCTCTTTCAAACAGGTGCCGGTCCTCACCTCTGCAGTGCTGCCGTCTCCTGTAGCGCTGCATGGTTCTAAGCTAAGTTTCCTTTCCTTTTTCTGTTCTCTCAGATTTGTCCTCAGGTTTGAAGTGTCTGTGTTGTGCAGCTGGTCTGGTCTGTCTCTAGACAGTTCAGGCTTCACCCCCTAGTTAAATGGTGGAGGCTCACAGCGACATACTCAACACACAAGTTTCTGAACTCTGCATGAGGGTTTCTCCGACGAAGTGAGGGCCGTGAGGCACAGCTCCCCGTCCCCCGGTGACCCTGCTAGGTCCACCTTCTTAGGGAAACCCTCTGCAGAGGAGCTGACAGAGCCAGGAACTTGTGAGTTGTGTGTGTCCACTCAGGCATCATTCATGCTTGTTCTGTAGGCAGTTCCTGTCAGAAGGAGGAGGCGCAGCAGGAGCGTCGGGGGGCGGAAGACGGTGCCTCAGTGCCTCTCTCCTTCTGACATTGTTAAAGAAAACACAACAAATTTATAATTATGTAGATAATTACATGTAGATAATGTCCTCAAGTTCTGTATAACCACTTTGTCCTCTCTCTGTGTTTGTTTCTCGTTCGTTGTTGTGTGTGTTTGTGTGCATTTGTCTCTTTCAAACAGGTGCCGGTCCTCACCTCTGCAGTGCTGCCGTCTCCTGTAGCGCTGCATGGTTCTAAGCTAAGTTTCCTTTCCTTTTTCTGTTCTCTCAGATTTGTCCTCAGGTTTGAAGTGTCTGTGTTGTGCAGCTGGTCTGGTCTGTCTCTAGACAGTTCAGGCTTCACCCACTAGTTAAATGGTGGAGGCTCACAGCGACATACTCAACACACAAGTTTCTGAACTCTGCATGAGGGTTTCTCCGACGAAGCGAGGGCCGTGAGGCACAGCTCCCCGTCCCCCGGTGACCCTGCTAGGTCCACCTTCTTAGGGAAACCCTCTGCAGAGGAGCTGACAGAGCCAGGAACTTGTGAGTTGTGTGTGTGTCCACTCAGGCATCATTCATGCTTGTTCTGTAGGCAGTTCCTGTCAGAAGGAGGAGGCGCAGCAGGAGCGTCGGGGGGCGGAAGACGGTGCCTCAGTGCCTCTCTCCTTCTGACATTGTTAAAGAAAACACAACAAATTTATAATTATGTAGATAATTACATGTAGATAATGTCCTCAAGTTCTGTATAACCACTTTTTCCTCTCTCTGTGTTTGTTTCTCGTTCGTTGTTGTGTGTGTTTGTGTGCATTTGTCTCTTTCAAACAGGTGCCGGTCCTCACCTCTGCAGTGCTGCCGTCTCCTGTAGCGCTGCATGGTTCTAAGCTAAGTTTCCTTTCCTTTTTCTGTTCTCTCAGATTTGTCCTCAGGTTTGAAGTGTCTGTGTTGTGCAGCTGGTCTGGTCTGTCTCTAGACAGTTCAGGCTTCACCCCCTAGTTAAATGGTGGAGGCTCACAGCGACATACTCAACACACAAGTTTCTGAACTCTGCATGAGGGTTTCTCCGACGAAGCGAGGGCCGTGAGGCACAGCTCCCCGTCCCCCGGTGACCCTGCTAGGTCCACCTTCTTAGGGAAACCCTCTGCAGAGGAGCTGACAGAGCCAGGAACTTGTGAGTTGTGTGTGTGTCCACTCAGGCATCATTCATGCTTGTTCTGTAGGCAGTTCCTGTCAGAAGGAGGAGGCGCAGCAGGAGCGTCGGGGGGCGGAAGACGGTGCCTCAGTGCCTCTCTCCTTCTGACATTGTTAAAGAAAACACAACAAATTTATAATTATGTAGATAATTACATGTAGATAATGTCCTCAAGTTCTGTATAACCACTTTGTCCTCTCTCTGTGTTTGTTTCTCGTTCGTTGTTGTGTGTGTTTGTGTGCATTTGTCTCTTTCAAACAGGTGCCGGTCCTCACCTCTGCAGTGCTGCCGTCTCCTGTAGCGCTGCATGGTTCTAAGCTAAGTTTCCTTTCCTTTTTCTGTTCTCTCAGATTTGTCCTCAGGTTTGAAGTGTCTGTGTTGTGCAGCTGGTCTGGTCTGTCTCTAGACAGTTCAGGCTTCACCCCCTAGTTAAATGGTGGAGGCTCACAGCGACATACTCAACACACAAGTTTCTGAACTCTGCATGAGGGTTTCTCCGACGAAGTGAGGGCCGTGAGGCACAGCTCCCCGTCCCCCGGTGACCCTGCTAGGTCCACCTTCTTAGGGAAACCCTCTGCAGAGGAGCTGACAGAGCCAGGAACTTGTGAGTTGTGTGTGTCCACTCAGGCATCATTCATGCTTGTTCTGTAGGCAGTTCCTGTCAGAAGGAGGAGGCGCAGCAGGAGCGTCGGGGGGCGGAAGACGGTGCCTCAGTGCCTCTCTCCTTCTGACATTGTTAAAGAAAACACAACAAATTTATAATTATGTAGATAATTACATGTAGATAATGTCCTCAAGTTCTGTATAACCACTTTTTCCTCTCTCTGTGTTTGTTTCTCGTTCGTTGTTGTGTGTGTTTGTGTGCATTTGTCTCTTTCAAACAGGTGCCGGTCCTCACCTCTGCAGTGCTGCCGTCTCCTGTAGCGCTGCATGGTTCTAAGCTAAGTTTCCTTTCCTTTTTCTGTTCTCTCAGATTTGTCCTCAGGTTTGAAGTGTCTGTGTTGTGCAGCTGGTCTGGTCTGTCTCTAGACAGTTCAGGCTTCACCCCCTAGTTAAATGGTGGAGGCTCACAGCGACATACTCAACACACAAGTTTCTGAACTCTGCATGAGGGTTTCTCCGACGAAGCGAGGGCCGTGAGGCACAGCTCCCCGTCCCCCGGTGACCCTGCTAGGTCCACCTTCTTAGGGAAACCCTCTGCAGAGGAGCTGACAGAGCCAGGAACTTGTGAGTTGTGTGTGTGTCCACTCAGGCATCATTCATGCTTGTTCTGTAGGCAGTTCCTGTCAGAAGGAGGAGGCGCAGCAGGAGCGTCGGGGGGCGGAAGACGGTGCCTCAGTGCCTCTCTCCTTCTGACATTGTTAAAGAAAACACAACAAATTTATAATTATGTAGATAATTACATGTAGATAATGTCCTCAAGTTCTGTATAACCACTTTTTCCTCTCTCTGTGTTTGTTTCTCGTTCGTTGTTGTGTGTGTTTGTGTGCATTTGTCTCTTTCAAACAGGTGCCGGTCCTCACCTCTGCAGTGCTGCCGTCTCCTGTAGCGCTGCATGGTTCTAAGCTAAGTTTCCTTTCCTTTTTCTGTTCTCTCAGATTTGTCCTCAGGTTTGAAGTGTCTGTGTTGTGCAGCTGGTCTGGTCTGTCTCTAGACAGTTCAGGCTTCACCCCCTAGTTAAATGGTGGAGGCTCACAGCGACATACTCAACACACAAGTTTCTGAACTCTGCATGAGGGTTTCTCCGACGAAGCGAGGGCCGTGAGGCACAGCTCCCCGTCCCCCGGTGACCCTGCTAGGTCCACCTTCTTAGGGAAACCCTCTGCAGAGGAGCTGACAGAGCCAGGAACTTGTGAGTTGTGTGTGTGTCCACTCAGGCATCATTCATGCTTGTTCTGTAGGCAGTTCCTGTCAGAAGGAGGAGGCGCAGCAGGAGCGTCGGGGGGCGGAAGACGGTGCCTCAGTGCCTCTCTCCTTCTGACATTGTTAAAGAAAACACAACAAATTTATAATTATGTAGATAATTACATGTAGATAATGTCCTCAAGTTCTGTATAACCACTTTGTCCTCTCTCTGTGTTTGTTTCTCGTTCGTTGTTGTGTGTGTTTGTGTGCATTTGTCTCTTTCAAACAGGTGCCGGTCCTCACCTCTGCAGTGCTGCCGTCTCCTGTAGCGCTGCATGGTTCTAAGCTAAGTTTCCTTTCCTTTTTCTGTTCTCTCAGATTTGTCCTCAGGTTTGAAGTGTCTGTGTTGTGCAGCTGGTCTGCTCTGTCTCTAGACAGTTCAGGCTTCACCCCCTAGTTAAATGGTGGAGGCTCACAGCGACATACTCAACACACAAGTTTCTGAACTCTGCATGAGGGTTTCTCCGACGAAGCGAGGGCCGTGAGGCACAGCTCCCCGTCCCCCGGTGACCCTGCTAGGTCCACCTTCTTAGGGAAACCCTCTGCAGAGGAGCTGACAGAGCCAGGAACTTGTGAGTTGTGTGTGTGTCCACTCAGGCATCATTCATGCTTGTTCTGTAGGCAGATCCTGTCAGAAGGAGGAGGCGCAGCAGGAGCGTCGGGGGGCGGAAGACGGTGCCTCAGTGCCTCTCTCCTTCTGACATTGTTAAAGAAAACACAACAAATTTATAATTATGTAGATAATTACATGTAGATAATGTCCTCAAGTTCTGTATAACCACTTTGTCCTCTCTCTGTGTTTGTTTCTCGTTCGTTGTTGTGTGTGTTTGTGTGCATTTGTCTCTTTCAAACAGGTGCCGGTCCTCACCTCTGCAGTGCTGCCGTCTCCTGTAGCGCTGCATGGTTCTAAGCTAAGTTTCCTTTCCTTTTTCTGTTCTCTCAGATTTGTCCTCAGGTTTGAAGTGTCTGTGTTGTGCAGCTGGTCTGGTCTGTCTCTAGACAGTTCAGGCTTCACCCCCTAGTTAAATGGTGGAGGCTCACAGCGACATACTCAACACACAAGTTTCTGAACTCTGCATGAGGGTTTCTCCGACGAAGTGAGGGCCGTGAGGCACAGCTCCCCGTCCCCCGGTGACCCTGCTAGGTCCACCTTCTTAGGGAAACCCTCTGCAGAGGAGCTGACAGAGCCAGGAACTTGTGAGTTGTGTGTGTCCACTCAGGCATCATTCATGCTTGTTCTGTAGGCAGTTCCTGTCAGAAGGAGGAGGCGCAGCAGGAGCGTCGGGGGGCGGAAGACGGTGCCTCAGTGCCTCTCTCCTTCTGACATTGTTAAAGAAAACACAACAAATTTATAATTATGTAGATAATTACATGTAGATAATGTCCTCAAGTTCTGTATAACCACTTTGTCCTCTCTCTGTGTTTGTTTCTCGTTCGTTGTTGTGTGTGTTTGTGTGCATTTGTCTCTTTCAAACAGGTGCCGGTCCTCACCTCTGCAGTGCTGCCGTCTCCTGTAGCGCTGCATGGTTCTAAGCTAAGTTTCCTTTCCTTTTTCTGTTCTCTCAGATTTGTCCTCAGGTTTGAAGTGTCTGTGTTGTGCAGCTGGTCTGGTCTGTCTCTAGACAGTTCAGGCTTCACCCCCTAGTTAAATGGTGGAGGCTCACAGCGACATACTCAACACACAAGTTTCTGAACTCTGCATGAGGGTTTCTCCGACGAAGCGAGGGCCGTGAGGCACAGCTCCCCGTCCCCCGGTGACCCTGCTAGGTCCACCTTCTTAGGGAAACCCTCTGCAGAGGAGCTGACAGAGCCAGGAACTTGTGAGTTGTGTGTGTGTCCACTCAGGCATCATTCATGCTTGTTCTGTAGGCAGTTCCTGTCAGAAGGAGGAGGCGCAGCAGGAGCGTCGGGGGGCGGAAGACGGTGCCTCAGTGCCTCTCTCCTTCTGACATTGTTAAAGAAAACACAACAAATTTATAATTATGTAGATAATTACATGTAGATAATGTCCTCAAGTTCTGTATAACCACTTTGTCCTCTCTCTGTGTTTGTTTCTCGTTCGTTGTTGTGTGTGTTTGTGTGCATTTGTCTCTTTCAAACAGGTGCCGGTCCTCACCTCTGCAGTGCTGCCGTCTCCTGTAGCGCTGCATGGTTCTAAGCTAAGTTTCCTTTCCTTTTTCTGTTCTCTCAGATTTGTCCTCAGGTTTGAAGTGTCTGTGTTGTGCAGCTGGTCTGCTCTGTCTCTAGACAGTTCAGGCTTCACCCCCTAGTTAAATGGTGGAGGCTCACAGCGACATACTCAACACACAAGTTTCTGAACTCTGCATGAGGGTTTCTCCGACGAAGCGAGGGCCGTGAGGCACAGCTCCCCGTCCCCCGGTGACCCTGCTAGGTCCACCTTCTTAGGGAAACCCTCTGCAGAGGAGCTGACAGAGCCAGGAACTTGTGAGTTGTGTGTGTGTCCACTCAGGCATCATTCATGCTTGTTCTGTAGGCAGATCCTGTCAGAAGGAGGAGGCGCAGCAGGAGCGTCGGGGGGCGGAAGACGGTGCCTCAGTGCCTCTCTCCTTCTGACATTGTTAAAGAAAACACAACAAATTTATAATTATGTAGATAATTACATGTAGATAATGTCCTCAAGTTCTGTATAACCACTTTGTCCTCTCTCTGTGTTTGTTTCTCGTTCGTTGTTGTGTGTGTTTGTGTGCATTTGTCTCTTTCAAACAGGTGCCGGTCCTCACCTCTGCAGTGCTGCCGTCTCCTGTAGCGCTGCATGGTTCTAAACTAAGTTTCCTTTCCTTTTTCTGTTCTCTCAGATTTGTCCTCAGGTTTGAAGTGTCTGTGTTGTGCAGCTGGTCTGGTCTGTCTCTAGACAGTTCAGGCTTCACCCCCTAGTTAAATGGTGGAGGCTCACAGCGACATACTCAACACACAAGTTTCTGAACTCTGCATGAGGGTTTCTCCGACGAAGCGAGGGCCGTGAGGCACAGCTCCCCGTCCCCCGGTGACCCTGCTAGGTCCACCTTCTTAGGGAAACCCTCTGCAGAGGAGCTGACAGAGCCAGGAACTTGTGAGTTGTGTGTGTCCACTCAGGCATCATTCATGCTTGTTCTGTAGGCAGTTCCTGTCAGAAGGAGGAGGCGCAGCAGGAGCGTCGGGGGGCGGAAGACGGTGCCTCAGTGCCTCTCTCCTTCTGACATTGTTAAAGAAAACACAACAAATTTATAATTATGTAGATAATTACATGTAGATAATGTCCTCAAGTTCTGTATAACCACTTTGTCCTCTCTCTGTGTTTGTTTCTCGTTCGTTGTTGTGTGTGTTTGTGTGCATTTGTCTCTTTCAAACAGGTGCCGGTCCTCACCTCTGCAGTGCTGCCGTCTCCTGTAGCGCTGCATGGTTCTAAGCTAAGTTTCCTTTCCTTTTTCTGTTCTCTCAGATTTGTCCTCAGGTTTGAAGTGTCTGTGTTGTGCAGCTGGTCTGGTCTGTCTCTAGACAGTTCAGGCTTCACCCCCTAGTTAAATGGTGGAGGCTCACAGCGACATACTCAACACACAAGTTTCTGAACTCTGCATGAGGGTTTCTCCGACGAAGCGAGGGCCGTGAGGCACAGCTCCCCGTCCCCCGGTGACCCTGCTAGGTCCACCTTCTTAGGGAAACCCTCTGCAGAGGAGCTGACAGAGCCAGGAACTTGTGAGTTGTGTGTGTGTCCACTCAGGCATCATTCATGCTTGTTCTGTAGGCAGTTCCTGTCAGAAGGAGGAGGCGCAGCAGGAGCGTCGGGGGGCGGAAGACGGTGCCTCAGTGCCTCTCTCCTTCTGACATTGTTAAAGAAAACACAACAAATTTATAATTATGTAGATAATTACATGTAGATAATGTCCTCAAGTTCTGTATAACCACTTTGTCCTCTCTCTGTGTTTGTTTCTCGTTCGTTGTTGTGTGTGTTTGTGTGCATTTGTCTCTTTCAAACAGGTGCCGGTCCTCACCTCTGCAGTGCTGCCGTCTCCTGTAGCGCTGCATGGTTCTAAGCTAAGTTTCCTTTCCTTTTTCTGTTCTCTCAGATTTGTCCTCAGGTTTGAAGTGTCTGTGTTGTGCAGCTGGTCTGCTCTGTCTCTAGACAGTTCAGGCTTCACCCACTAGTTAAATGGTGGAGGCTCACAGCGACATACTCAACACACAAGTTTCTGAACTCTGCATGAGGGTTTCTCCGACGAAGTGAGGGCCGTGAGGCACAGCTCCCCGTCCCCCGGTGACCCTGCTAGGTCCACCTTCTTAGGGAAACCCTCTGCAGAGGAGCTGACAGAGCCAGGAACTTGTGAGTTGTGTGTGTCCACTCAGGCATCATTCATGCTTGTTCTGTAGGCAGTTCCTGTCAGAAGGAGGAGGCGCAGCAGGAGCGTCGGGGGGCGGAAGACGGTGCCTCAGTGCCTCTCTCCTTCTGACATTGTTAAAGAAAACACAACAAATTTATAATTATGTAGATAATTACATGTAGATAATGTCCTCAAGTTCTGTATAACCACTTTGTCCTCTCTCTGTGTTTGTTTCTCGTTCGTTGTTGTGTGTGTTTGTGTGCATTTGTCTCTTTCAAACAGGTGCCGGTCCTCACCTCTGCAGTGCTGCCGTCTCCTGTAGCGCTGCATGGTTCTAAGCTAAGTTTCCTTTCCTTTTTCTGTTCTCTCAGATTTGTCCTCAGGTTTGAAGTGTCTGTGTTGTGCAGCTGGTCTGCTCTGTCTCTAGACAGTTCAGGCTTCACCCACTAGTTAAATGGTGGAGGCTCACAGCGACATACTCAACACACAAGTTTCTGAACTCTGCATGAGGGTTTCTCCGACGAAGCGAGGGCCGTGAGGCACAGCTCCCCGTCCCCCGGTGACCCTGCTAGGTCCACCTTCTTAGGGAAACCCTCTGCAGAGGAGCTGACAGAGCCAGGAACTTGTGAGTTGTGTGTGTCCACTCAGGCATCATTCATGCTTGTTCTGTAGGCAGTTCCTGTCAGAAGGAGGAGGCGCAGCAGGAGCGTCGGGGGGCGGAAGACGGTGCCTCAGTGCCTCTCTCCTTCTGACATTGTTAAAGAAAACACAACAAATTTATAATTATGTAGATAATTACATGTAGATAATGTCCTCAAGTTCTGTATAACCACTTTGTCCTCTCTCTGTGTTTGTTTCTCGTTCGTTGTTGTGTGTGTTTGTGTGCATTTGTCTCTTTCAAACAGGTGCCGGTCCTCACCTCTGCAGTGCTGCCGTCTCCTGTAGCGCTGCATGGTTCTAAGCTAAGTTTCCTTTCCTTTTTCTGTTCTCTCAGATTTGTCCTCAGGTTTGAAGTGTCTGTGTTGTGCAGCTGGTCTGCTCTGTCTCTAGACAGTTCAGGCTTCACCCACTAGTTAAATGGTGGAGGCTCACAGCGACATACTCAACACACAAGTTTCTGAACTCTGCATGAGGGTTTCTCCGACGAAGCGAGGGCCGTGAGGCACAGCTCCCCGTCCCCCGGTGACCCTGCTAGGTCCACCTTCTTAGGGAAACCCTCTGCAGAGGAGCTGACAGAGCCAGGAACTTGTGAGTTGTGTGTGTCCACTCAGGCATCATTCATGCTTGTTCTGTAGGCAGTTCCTGTCAGAAGGAGGAGGCGCAGCAGGAGCGTCGGGGGGCGGAAGACGGTGCCTCAGTGCCTCTCTCCTTCTGACATTGTTAAAGAAAACACAACAAATTTATAATTATGTAGATAATTACATGTAGATAATGTCCTCAAGTTCTGTATAACCACTTTGTCCTCTCTCTGTGTTTGTTTCTCGTTCGTTGTTGTGTGTGTTTGTGTGCATTTGTCTCTTTCAAACAGGTGCCGGTCCTCACCTCTGCAGTGCTGCCGTCTCCTGTAGCGCTGCATGGTTCTAAGCTAAGTTTCCTTTCCTTTTTCTGTTCTCTCAGATTTGTCCTCAGGTTTGAAGTGTCTGTGTTGTGCAGCTGGTCTGGTCTGTCTCTAGACAGTTCAGGCTTCACCCACTAGTTAAATGGTGGAGGCTCACAGCGACATACTCAACACACAAGTTTCTGAACTCTGCATGAGGGTTTCTCCGACGAAGCGAGGGCCGTGAGGCACAGCTCCCCGTCCCCCGGTGACCCTGCTAGGTCCACCTTCTTAGGGAAACCCTCTGCAGAGGAGCTGACAGAGCCAGGAACTTGTGAGTTGTGTGTGTGTCCACTCAGGCATCATTCATGCTTGTTCTGTAGGCAGTTCCTGTCAGAAGGAGGAGGCGCAGCAGGAGCGTCGGGGGGCGGAAGACGGTGCCTCAGTGCCTCTCTCCTTCTGACATTGTTAAAGAAAACACAACAAATTTATAATTATGTAGATAATTACATGTAGATAATGTCCTCAAGTTCTGTATAACCACTTTGTCCTCTCTCTGTGTTTGTTTCTCGTTCGTTGTTGTGTGTGTTTGTGTGCATTTGTCTCTTTCAAACAGGTGCCGGTCCTCACCTCTGCAGTGCTGCCGTCTCCTGTAGCGCTGCATGGTTCTAAGCTAAGTTTCCTTTCCTTTTTCTGTTCTCTCAGATTTGTCCTCAGGTTTGAAGTGTCTGTGTTGTGCAGCTGGTCTGGTCTGTCTCTAGACAGTTCAGGCTTCACCCCCTAGTTAAATGGTGGAGGCTCACAGCGACATACTCAACACACAAGTTTCTGAACTCTGCATGAGGGTTTCTCCGACGAAGTGAGGGCCGTGAGGCACAGCTCCCCGTCCCCCGGTGACCCTGCTAGGTCCACCTTCTTAGGGAAACCCTCTGCAGAGGAGCTGACAGAGCCAGGAACTTGTGAGTTGTGTGTGTCCACTCAGGCATCATTCATGCTTGTTCTGTAGGCAGTTCCTGTCAGAAGGAGGAGGCGCAGCAGGAGCGTCGGGGGGCGGAAGACGGTGCCTCAGTGCCTCTCTCCTTCTGACATTGTTAAAGAAAACACAACAAATTTATAATTATGTAGATAATTACATGTAGATAATGTCCTCAAGTTCTGTATAACCACTTTTTCCTCTCTCTGTGTTTGTTTCTCGTTCGTTGTTGTGTGTGTTTGTGTGCATTTGTCTCTTTCAAACAGGTGCCGGTCCTCACCTCTGCAGTGCTGCCGTCTCCTGTAGCGCTGCATGGTTCTAAGCTAAGTTTCCTTTCCTTTTTCTGTTCTCTCAGATTTGTCCTCAGGTTTGAAGTGTCTGTGTTGTGCAGCTGGTCTGGTCTGTCTCTAGACAGTTCAGGCTTCACCCCCTAGTTAAATGGTGGAGGCTCACAGCGACATACTCAACACACAAGTTTCTGAACTCTGCATGAGGGTTTCTCCGACGAAGCGAGGGCCGTGAGGCACAGCTCCCCGTCCCCCGGTGACCCTGCTAGGTCCACCTTCTTAGGGAAACCCTCTGCAGAGGAGCTGACAGAGCCAGGAACTTGTGAGTTGTGTGTGTGTCCACTCAGGCATCATTCATGCTTGTTCTGTAGGCAGTTCCTGTCAGAAGGAGGAGGCGCAGCAGGAGCGTCGGGGGGCGGAAGACGGTGCCTCAGTGCCTCTCTCCTTCTGACATTGTTAAAGAAAACACAACAAATTTATAATTATGTAGATAATTACATGTAGATAATGTCCTCAAGTTCTGTATAACCACTTTTTCCTCTCTCTGTGTTTGTTTCTCGTTCGTTGTTGTGTGTGTTTGTGTGCATTTGTCTCTTTCAAACAGGTGCCGGTCCTCACCTCTGCAGTGCTGCCGTCTCCTGTAGCGCTGCATGGTTCTAAGCTAAGTTTCCTTTCCTTTTTCTGTTCTCTCAGATTTGTCCTCAGGTTTGAAGTGTCTGTGTTGTGCAGCTGGTCTGGTCTGTCTCTAGACAGTTCAGGCTTCACCCCCTAGTTAAATGGTGGAGGCTCACAGCGACATACTCAACACACAAGTTTCTGAACTCTGCATGAGGGTTTCTCCGACGAAGCGAGGGCCGTGAGGCACAGCTCCCCGTCCCCCGGTGACCCTGCTAGGTCCACCTTCTTAGGGAAACCCTCTGCAGAGGAGCTGACAGAGCCAGGAACTTGTGAGTTGTGTGTGTGTCCACTCAGGCATCATTCATGCTTGTTCTGTAGGCAGTTCCTGTCAGAAGGAGGAGGCGCAGCAGGAGCGTCGGGGGGCGGAAGACGGTGCCTCAGTGCCTCTCTCCTTCTGACATTGTTAAAGAAAACACAACAAATTTATAATTATGTAGATAATTACATGTAGATAATGTCCTCAAGTTCTGTATAACCACTTTGTCCTCTCTCTGTGTTTGTTTCTCGTTCGTTGTTGTGTGTGTTTGTGTGCATTTGTCTCTTTCAAACAGGTGCCGGTCCTCACCTCTGCAGTGCTGCCGTCTCCTGTAGCGCTGCATGGTTCTAAGCTAAGTTTCCTTTCCTTTTTCTGTTCTCTCAGATTTGTCCTCAGGTTTGAAGTGTCTGTGTTGTGCAGCTGGTCTGGTCTGTCTCTAGACAGTTCAGGCTTCACCCCCTAGTTAAATGGTGGAGGCTCACAGCGACATACTCAACACACAAGTTTCTGAACTCTGCATGAGGGTTTCTCCGACGAAGTGAGGGCCGTGAGGCACAGCTCCCCGTCCCCCGGTGACCCTGCTAGGTCCACCTTCTTAGGGAAACCCTCTGCAGAGGAGCTGACAGAGCCAGGAACTTGTGAGTTGTGTGTGTCCACTCAGGCATCATTCATGCTTGTTCTGTAGGCAGTTCCTGTCAGAAGGAGGAGGCGCAGCAGGAGCGTCGGGGGGCGGAAGACGGTGCCTCAGTGCCTCTCTCCTTCTGACATTGTTAAAGAAAACACAACAAATTTATAATTATGTAGATAATTACATGTAGATAATGTCCTCAAGTTCTGTATAACCACTTTGTCCTCTCTCTGTGTTTGTTTCTCGTTCGTTGTTGTGTGTGTTTGTGTGCATTTGTCTCTTTCAAACAGGTGCCGGTCCTCACCTCTGCAGTGCTGCCGTCTCCTGTAGCGCTGCATGGTTCTAAGCTAAGTTTCCTTTCCTTTTTCTGTTCTCTCAGATTTGTCCTCAGGTTTGAAGTGTCTGTGTTGTGCAGCTGGTCTGGTCTGTCTCTAGACAGTTCAGGCTTCACCCCCTAGTTAAATGGTGGAGGCTCACAGCGACATACTCAACACACAAGTTTCTGAACTCTGCATGAGGGTTTCTCCGACGAAGTGAGGGCCGTGAGGCACAGCTCCCCGTCCCCCGGTGACCCTGCTAGGTCCACCTTCTTAGGGAAACCCTCTGCAGAGGAGCTGACAGAGCCAGGAACTTGTGAGTTGTGTGTGTCCACTCAGGCATCATTCATGCTTGTTCTGTAGGCAGTTCCTGTCAGAAGGAGGAGGCGCAGCAGGAGCGTCGGGGGGCGGAAGACGGTGCCTCAGTGCCTCTCTCCTTCTGACATTGTTAAAGAAAACACAACAAATTTATAATTATGTAGATAATTACATGTAGATAATGTCCTCAAGTTCTGTATAACCACTTTGTCCTCTCTCTGTGTTTGTTTCTCGTTCGTTGTTGTGTGTGTTTGTGTGCATTTGTCTCTTTCAAACAGGTGCCGGTCCTCACCTCTGCAGTGCTGCCGTCTCCTGTAGCGCTGCATGGTTCTAAGCTAAGTTTCCTTTCCTTTTTCTGTTCTCTCAGATTTGTCCTCAGGTTTGAAGTGTCTGTGTTGTGCAGCTGGTCTGGTCTGTCTCTAGACAGTTCAGGCTTCACCCACTAGTTAAATGGTGGAGGCTCACAGCGACATACTCAACACACAAGTTTCTGAACTCTGCATGAGGGTTTCTCCGACGAAGCGAGGGCCGTGAGGCACAGCTCCCCGTCCCCCGGTGACCCTGCTAGGTCCACCTTCTTAGGGAAACCCTCTGCAGAGGAGCTGACAGAGCCAGGAACTTGTGAGTTGTGTGTGTCCACTCAGGCATCATTCATGCTTGTTCTGTAGGCAGTTCCTGTCAGAAGGAGGAGGCGCAGCAGGAGCGTCGGGGGGCGGAAGACGGTGCCTCAGTGCCTCTCTCTTTCTGACATTGTTAAAGAAAACACAACAAATTTATAATTATGTAGATAATTACATGTAGATAATGTCCTCAAGTTCTGTATAACCACTTTGTCCTCTCTCTGTGTTTGTTTCTCGTTCGTTGTTGTGTGTGTTTGTGTGCATTTGTCTCTTTCAAACAGGTGCCGGTCCTCACCTCTGCAGTGCTGCCGTCTCCTGTAGCGCTGCATGGTTCTAAGCTAAGTTTCCTTTCCTTTTTCTGTTCTCTCAGATTTGTCCTCAGGTTTGAAGTGTCTGTGTTGTGCAGCTGGTCTGGTCTGTCTCTAGACAGTTCAGGCTTCACCCCCTAGTTAAATGGTGGAGGCTCACAGCGACATACTCAACACACAAGTTTCTGAACTCTGCATGAGGGTTTCTCCGACGAAGCGAGGGCCGTGAGGCACAGCTCCCCGTCCCCCGGTGACCCTGCTAGGTCCACCTTCTTAGGGAAACCCTCTGCAGAGGAGCTGACAGAGCCAGGAACTTGTGAGTTGTGTGTGTGTCCACTCAGGCATCATTCATGCTTGTTCTGTAGGCAGTTCCTGTCAGAAGGAGGAGGCGCAGCAGGAGCGTCGGGGGGCGGAAGACGGTGCCTCAGTGCCTCTCTCCTTCTGACATTGTTAAAGAAAACACAACAAATTTATAATTATGTAGATAATTACATGTAGATAATGTCCTCAAGTTCTGTATAACCACTTTGTCCTCTCTCTGTGTTTGTTTCTCGTTCGTTGTTGTGTGTGTTTGTGTGCATTTGTCTCTTTCAAACAGGTGCCGGTCCTCACCTCTGCAGTGCTGCCGTCTCCTGTAGCGCTGCATGGTTCTAAGCTAAGTTTCCTTTCCTTTTTCTGTTCTCTCAGATTTGTCCTCAGGTTTGAAGTGTCTGTGTTGTGCAGCTGGTCTGGTCTGTCTCTAGACAGTTCAGGCTTCACCCCCTAGTTAAATGGTGGAGGCTCACAGCGACATACTCAACACACAAGTTTCTGAACTCTGCATGAGGGTTTCTCCGACGAAGCGAGGGCCGTGAGGCACAGCTCCCCGTCCCCCGGTGACCCTGCTAGGTCCACCTTCTTAGGGAAACCCTCTGCAGAGGAGCTGACAGAGCCAGGAACTTGTGAGTTGTGTGTGTCCACTCAGGCATCATTCATGCTTGTTCTGTAGGCAGTTCCTGTCAGAAGGAGGAGGCGCAGCAGGAGCGTCGGGGGGCGGAAGACGGTGCCTCAGTGCCTCTCTCCTTCTGACATTGTTAAAGAAAACACAACAAATTTATAATTATGTAGATAATTACATGTAGATAATGTCCTCAAGTTCTGTATAACCACTTTGTCCTCTCTCTGTGTTTGTTTCTCGTTCGTTGTTGTGTGTGTTTGTGTGCATTTGTCTCTTTCAAACAGGTGCCGGTCCTCACCTCTGCAGTGCTGCCGTCTCCTGTAGCGCTGCATGGTTCTAAGCTAAGTTTCCTTTCCTTTTTCTGTTCTCTCAGATTTGTCCTCAGGTTTGAAGTGTCTGTGTTGTGCAGCTGGTCTGGTCTGTCTCTAGACAGTTCAGGCTTCACCCCCTAGTTAAATGGTGGAGGCTCACAGCGACATACTCAACACACAAGTTTCTGAACTCTGCATGAGGGTTTCTCCGACGAAGCGAGGGCCGTGAGGCACAGCTCCCCGTCCCCCGGTGACCCTGCTAGGTCCACCTTCTTAGGGAAACCCTCTGCAGAGGAGCTGACAGAGCCAGGAACTTGTGAGTTGTGTGTGTCCACTCAGGCATCATTCATGCTTGTTCTGTAGGCAGTTCCTGTCAGAAGGAGGAGGCGCAGCAGGAGCGTCGGGGGGCGGAAGACGGTGCCTCAGTGCCTCTCTCCTTCTGACATTGTTAAAGAAAACACAACAAATTTATAATTATGTAGATAATTACATGTAGATAATGTCCTCAAGTTCTGTATAACCACTTTGTCCTCTCTCTGTGTTTGTTTCTCGTTCGTTGTTGTGTGTGTTTGTGTGCATTTGTCTCTTTCAAACAGGTGCCGGTCCTCACCTCTGCAGTGCTGCCGTCTCCTGTAGCGCTGCATGGTTCTAAGCTAAGTTTCCTTTCCTTTTTCTGTTCTCTCAGATTTGTCCTCAGGTTTGAAGTGTCTGTGTTGTGCAGCTGGTCTGCTCTGTCTCTAGACAGTTCAGGCTTCACCCACTAGTTAAATGGTGGAGGCTCACAGCGACATACTCAACACACAAGTTTCTGAACTCTGCATGAGGGTTTCTCCGACGAAGTGAGGGCCGTGAGGCACAGCTCCCCGTCCCCCGGTGACCCTGCTAGGTCCACCTTCTTAGGGAAACCCTCTGCAGAGGAGCTGACAGAGCCAGGAACTTGTGAGTTGTGTGTGTCCACTCAGGCATCATTCATGCTTGTTCTGTAGGCAGTTCCTGTCAGAAGGAGGAGGCGCAGCAGGAGCGTCGGGGGGCGGAAGACGGTGCCTCAGTGCCTCTCTCCTTCTGACATTGTTAAAGAAAACACAACAAATTTATAATTATGTAGATAATTACATGTAGATAATGTCCTCAAGTTCTGTATAACCACTTTGTCCTCTCTCTGTGTTTGTTTCTCGTTCGTTGTTGTGTGTGTTTGTGTGCATTTGTCTCTTTCAAACAGGTGCCGGTCCTCACCTCTGCAGTGCTGCCGTCTCCTGTAGCGCTGCATGGTTCTAAGCTAAGTTTCCTTTCCTTTTTCTGTTCTCTCAGATTTGTCCTCAGGTTTGAAGTGTCTGTGTTGTGCAGCTGGTCTGGTCTGTCTCTAGACAGTTCAGGCTTCACCCACTAGTTAAATGGTGGAGGCTCACAGCGACATACTCAACACACAAGTTTCTGAACTCTGCATGAGGGTTTCTCCGACGAAGTGAGGGCCATGAGGCACAGCTCCCCGTCCCCCGGTGACCCTGCTAGGTCCACCTTCTTAGGGAAACCCTCTGCAGAGGAGCTGACAGAGCCAGGAACTTGTGAGTTGTGTGTGTCCACTCAGGCATCATTCATGCTTGTTCTGTAGGCAGTTCCTGTCAGAAGGAGGAGGCGCAGCAGGAGCGTCGGGGGGCGGAAGACGGTGCCTCAGTGCCTCTCTCCTTCTGACATTGTTAAAGAAAACACAACAAATTTATAATTATGTAGATAATTACATGTAGATAATGTCCTCAAGTTCTGTATAACCACTTTGTCCTCTCTCTGTGTTTGTTTCTCGTTCGTTGTTGTGTGTGTTTGTGTGCATTTGTCTCTTTCAAACAGGTGCCGGTCCTCACCTCTGCAGTGCTGCCGTCTCCTGTAGCGCTGCATGGTTCTAAGCTAAGTTTCCTTTCCTTTTTCTGTTCTCTCAGATTTGTCCTCAGGTTTGAAGTGTCTGTGTTGTGCAGCTGGTCTGGTCTGTCTCTAGACAGTTCAGGCTTCACCCCCTAGTTAAATGGTGGAGGCTCACAGCGACATACTCAACACACAAGTTTCTGAACTCTGCATGAGGGTTTCTCCGACGAAGCGAGGGCCGTGAGGCACAGCTCCCCGTCCCCCGGTGACCCTGCTAGGTCCACCTTCTTAGGGAAACCCTCTGCAGAGGAGCTGACAGAGCCAGGAACTTGTGAGTTGTGTGTGTCCACTCAGGCATCATTCATGCTTGTTCTGTAGGCAGTTCCTGTCAGAAGGAGGAGGCGCAGCAGGAGCGTCGGGGGGCGGAAGACGGTGCCTCAGTGCCTCTCTCCTTCTGACATTGTTAAAGAAAACACAACAAATTTATAATTATGTAGATAATTACATGTAGATAATGTCCTCAAGTTCTGTATAACCACTTTGTCCTCTCTCTGTGTTTGTTTCTCGTTCGTTGTTGTGTGTGTTTGTGTGCATTTGTCTCTTTCAAACAGGTGCCGGTCCTCACCTCTGCAGTGCTGCCGTCTCCTGTAGCGCTGCATGGTTCTAAGCTAAGTTTCCTTTCCTTTTTCTGTTCTCTCAGATTTGTCCTCAGGTTTGAAGTGTCTGTGTTGTGCAGCTGGTCTGGTCTGTCTCTAGACAGTTCAGGCTTCACCCCCTAGTTAAATGGTGGAGGCTCACAGCGACATACTCAACACACAAGTTTCTGAACTCTGCATGAGGGTTTCTCCGACGAAGCGAGGGCCGTGAGGCACAGCTCCCCGTCCCCCGGTGACCCTGCTAGGTCCACCTTCTTAGGGAAACCCTCTGCAGAGGAGCTGACAGAGCCAGGAACTTGTGAGTTGTGTGTGTGTCCACTCAGGCATCATTCATGCTTGTTCTGTAGGCAGTTCCTGTCAGAAGGAGGAGGCGCAGCAGGAGCGTCGGGGGGCGGAAGACGGTGCCTCAGTGCCTCTCTCCTTCTGACATTGTTAAAGAAAACACAACAAATTTATAATTATGTAGATAATTACATGTAGATAATGTCCTCAAGTTCTGTATAACCACTTTTTCCTCTCTCTGTGTTTGTTTCTCGTTCGTTGTTGTGTGTGTTTGTGTGCATTTGTCTCTTTCAAACAGGTGCCGGTCCTCACCTCTGCAGTGCTGCCGTCTCCTGTAGCGCTGCATGGTTCTAAGCTAAGTTTCCTTTCCTTTTTCTGTTCTCTCAGATTTGTCCTCAGGTTTGAAGTGTCTGTGTTGTGCAGCTGGTCTGGTCTGTCTCTAGACAGTTCAGGCTTCACCCCCTAGTTAAATGGTGGAGGCTCACAGCGACATACTCAACACACAAGTTTCTGAACTCTGCATGAGGGTTTCTCCGACGAAGCGAGGGCCGTGAGGCACAGCTCCCCGTCCCCCGGTGACCCTGCTAGGTCCACCTTCTTAGGGAAACCCTCTGCAGAGGAGCTGACAGAGCCAGGAACTTGTGAGTTGTGTGTGTGTCCACTCAGGCATCATTCATGCTTGTTCTGTAGGCAGTTCCTGTCAGAAGGAGGAGGCGCAGCAGGAGCGTCGGGGGGCGGAAGACGGTGCCTCAGTGCCTCTCTCCTTCTGACATTGTTAAAGAAAACACAACAAATTTATAATTATGTAGATAATTACATGTAGATAATGTCCTCAAGTTCTGTATAACCACTTTGTCCTCTCTCTGTGTTTGTTTCTCGTTCGTTGTTGTGTGTGTTTGTGTGCATTTGTCTCTTTCAAACAGGTGCCGGTCCTCACCTCTGCAGTGCTGCCGTCTCCTGTAGCGCTGCATGGTTCTAAGCTAAGTTTCCTTTCCTTTTTCTGTTCTCTCAGATTTGTCCTCAGGTTTGAAGTGTCTGTGTTGTGCAGCTGGTCTGGTCTGTCTCTAGACAGTTCAGGCTTCACCCCCTAGTTAAATGGTGGAGGCTCACAGCGACATACTCAACACACAAGTTTCTGAACTCTGCATGAGGGTTTCTCCGACGAAGTGAGGGCCGTGAGGCACAGCTCCCCGTCCCCCGGTGACCCTGCTAGGTCCACCTTCTTAGGGAAACCCTCTGCAGAGGAGCTGACAGAGCCAGGAACTTGTGAGTTGTGTGTGTCCACTCAGGCATCATTCATGCTTGTTCTGTAGGCAGTTCCTGTCAGAAGGAGGAGGCGCAGCAGGAGCGTCGGGGGGCGGAAGACGGTGCCTCAGTGCCTCTCTCCTTCTGACATTGTTAAAGAAAACACAACAAATTTATAATTATGTAGATAATTACATGTAGATAATGTCCTCAAGTTCTGTATAACCACTTTTTCCTCTCTCTGTGTTTGTTTCTCGTTCGTTGTTGTGTGTGTTTGTGTGCATTTGTCTCTTTCAAACAGGTGCCGGTCCTCACCTCTGCAGTGCTGCCGTCTCCTGTAGCGCTGCATGGTTCTAAGCTAAGTTTCCTTTCCTTTTTCTGTTCTCTCAGATTTGTCCTCAGGTTTGAAGTGTCTGTGTTGTGCAGCTGGTCTGGTCTGTCTCTAGACAGTTCAGGCTTCACCCCCTAGTTAAATGGTGGAGGCTCACAGCGACATACTCAACACACAAGTTTCTGAACTCTGCATGAGGGTTTCTCCGACGAAGCGAGGGCCGTGAGGCACAGCTCCCCGTCCCCCGGTGACCCTGCTAGGTCCACCTTCTTAGGGAAACCCTCTGCAGAGGAGCTGACAGAGCCAGGAACTTGTGAGTTGTGTGTGTGTCCACTCAGGCATCATTCATGCTTGTTCTGTAGGCAGTTCCTGTCAGAAGGAGGAGGCGCAGCAGGAGCGTCGGGGGGCGGAAGACGGTGCCTCAGTGCCTCTCTCCTTCTGACATTGTTAAAGAAAACACAACAAATTTATAATTATGTAGATAATTACATGTAGATAATGTCCTCAAGTTCTGTATAACCACTTTTTCCTCTCTCTGTGTTTGTTTCTCGTTCGTTGTTGTGTGTGTTTGTGTGCATTTGTCTCTTTCAAACAGGTGCCGGTCCTCACCTCTGCAGTGCTGCCGTCTCCTGTAGCGCTGCATGGTTCTAAGCTAAGTTTCCTTTCCTTTTTCTGTTCTCTCAGATTTGTCCTCAGGTTTGAAGTGTCTGTGTTGTGCAGCTGGTCTGGTCTGTCTCTAGACAGTTCAGGCTTCACCCCCTAGTTAAATGGTGGAGGCTCACAGCGACATACTCAACACACAAGTTTCTGAACTCTGCATGAGGGTTTCTCCGACGAAGCGAGGGCCGTGAGGCACAGCTCCCCGTCCCCCGGTGACCCTGCTAGGTCCACCTTCTTAGGGAAACCCTCTGCAGAGGAGCTGACAGAGCCAGGAACTTGTGAGTTGTGTGTGTGTCCACTCAGGCATCATTCATGCTTGTTCTGTAGGCAGTTCCTGTCAGAAGGAGGAGGCGCAGCAGGAGCGTCGGGGGGCGGAAGACGGTGCCTCAGTGCCTCTCTCCTTCTGACATTGTTAAAGAAAACACAACAAATTTATAATTATGTAGATAATTACATGTAGATAATGTCCTCAAGTTCTGTATAACCACTTTGTCCTCTCTCTGTGTTTGTTTCTCGTTCGTTGTTGTGTGTGTTTGTGTGCATTTGTCTCTTTCAAACAGGTGCCGGTCCTCACCTCTGCAGTGCTGCCGTCTCCTGTAGCGCTGCATGGTTCTAAGCTAAGTTTCCTTTCCTTTTTCTGTTCTCTCAGATTTGTCCTCAGGTTTGAAGTGTCTGTGTTGTGCAGCTGGTCTGCTCTGTCTCTAGACAGTTCAGGCTTCACCCCCTAGTTAAATGGTGGAGGCTCACAGCGACATACTCAACACACAAGTTTCTGAACTCTGCATGAGGGTTTCTCCGACGAAGCGAGGGCCGTGAGGCACAGCTCCCCGTCCCCCGGTGACCCTGCTAGGTCCACCTTCTTAGGGAAACCCTCTGCAGAGGAGCTGACAGAGCCAGGAACTTGTGAGTTGTGTGTGTGTCCACTCAGGCATCATTCATGCTTGTTCTGTAGGCAGATCCTGTCAGAAGGAGGAGGCGCAGCAGGAGCGTCGGGGGGCGGAAGACGGTGCCTCAGTGCCTCTCTCCTTCTGACATTGTTAAAGAAAACACAACAAATTTATAATTATGTAGATAATTACATGTAGATAATGTCCTCAAGTTCTGTATAACCACTTTGTCCTCTCTCTGTGTTTGTTTCTCGTTCGTTGTTGTGTGTGTTTGTGTGCATTTGTCTCTTTCAAACAGGTGCCGGTCCTCACCTCTGCAGTGCTGCCGTCTCCTGTAGCGCTGCATGGTTCTAAGCTAAGTTTCCTTTCCTTTTTCTGTTCTCTCAGATTTGTCCTCAGGTTTGAAGTGTCTGTGTTGTGCAGCTGGTCTGGTCTGTCTCTAGACAGTTCAGGCTTCACCCCCTAGTTAAATGGTGGAGGCTCACAGCGACATACTCAACACACAAGTTTCTGAACTCTGCATGAGGGTTTCTCCGACGAAGTGAGGGCCGTGAGGCACAGCTCCCCGTCCCCCGGTGACCCTGCTAGGTCCACCTTCTTAGGGAAACCCTCTGCAGAGGAGCTGACAGAGCCAGGAACTTGTGAGTTGTGTGTGTCCACTCAGGCATCATTCATGCTTGTTCTGTAGGCAGTTCCTGTCAGAAGGAGGAGGCGCAGCAGGAGCGTCGGGGGGCGGAAGACGGTGCCTCAGTGCCTCTCTCCTTCTGACATTGTTAAAGAAAACACAACAAATTTATAATTATGTAGATAATTACATGTAGATAATGTCCTCAAGTTCTGTATAACCACTTTGTCCTCTCTCTGTGTTTGTTTCTCGTTCGTTGTTGTGTGTGTTTGTGTGCATTTGTCTCTTTCAAACAGGTGCCGGTCCTCACCTCTGCAGTGCTGCCGTCTCCTGTAGCGCTGCATGGTTCTAAGCTAAGTTTCCTTTCCTTTTTCTGTTCTCTCAGATTTGTCCTCAGGTTTGAAGTGTCTGTGTTGTGCAGCTGGTCTGGTCTGTCTCTAGACAGTTCAGGCTTCACCCCCTAGTTAAATGGTGGAGGCTCACAGCGACATACTCAACACACAAGTTTCTGAACTCTGCATGAGGGTTTCTCCGACGAAGCGAGGGCCGTGAGGCACAGCTCCCCGTCCCCCGGTGACCCTGCTAGGTCCACCTTCTTAGGGAAACCCTCTGCAGAGGAGCTGACAGAGCCAGGAACTTGTGAGTTGTGTGTGTGTCCACTCAGGCATCATTCATGCTTGTTCTGTAGGCAGTTCCTGTCAGAAGGAGGAGGCGCAGCAGGAGCGTCGGGGGGCGGAAGACGGTGCCTCAGTGCCTCTCTCCTTCTGACATTGTTAAAGAAAACACAACAAATTTATAATTATGTAGATAATTACATGTAGATAATGTCCTCAAGTTCTGTATAACCACTTTGTCCTCTCTCTGTGTTTGTTTCTCGTTCGTTGTTGTGTGTGTTTGTGTGCATTTGTCTCTTTCAAACAGGTGCCGGTCCTCACCTCTGCAGTGCTGCCGTCTCCTGTAGCGCTGCATGGTTCTAAGCTAAGTTTCCTTTCCTTTTTCTGTTCTCTCAGATTTGTCCTCAGGTTTGAAGTGTCTGTGTTGTGCAGCTGGTCTGCTCTGTCTCTAGACAGTTCAGGCTTCACCCCCTAGTTAAATGGTGGAGGCTCACAGCGACATACTCAACACACAAGTTTCTGAACTCTGCATGAGGGTTTCTCCGACGAAGCGAGGGCCGTGAGGCACAGCTCCCCGTCCCCCGGTGACCCTGCTAGGTCCACCTTCTTAGGGAAACCCTCTGCAGAGGAGCTGACAGAGCCAGGAACTTGTGAGTTGTGTGTGTGTCCACTCAGGCATCATTCATGCTTGTTCTGTAGGCAGATCCTGTCAGAAGGAGGAGGCGCAGCAGGAGCGTCGGGGGGCGGAAGACGGTGCCTCAGTGCCTCTCTCCTTCTGACATTGTTAAAGAAAACACAACAAATTTATAATTATGTAGATAATTACATGTAGATAATGTCCTCAAGTTCTGTATAACCACTTTGTCCTCTCTCTGTGTTTGTTTCTCGTTCGTTGTTGTGTGTGTTTGTGTGCATTTGTCTCTTTCAAACAGGTGCCGGTCCTCACCTCTGCAGTGCTGCCGTCTCCTGTAGCGCTGCATGGTTCTAAACTAAGTTTCCTTTCCTTTTTCTGTTCTCTCAGATTTGTCCTCAGGTTTGAAGTGTCTGTGTTGTGCAGCTGGTCTGGTCTGTCTCTAGACAGTTCAGGCTTCACCCCCTAGTTAAATGGTGGAGGCTCACAGCGACATACTCAACACACAAGTTTCTGAACTCTGCATGAGGGTTTCTCCGACGAAGCGAGGGCCGTGAGGCACAGCTCCCCGTCCCCCGGTGACCCTGCTAGGTCCACCTTCTTAGGGAAACCCTCTGCAGAGGAGCTGACAGAGCCAGGAACTTGTGAGTTGTGTGTGTCCACTCAGGCATCATTCATGCTTGTTCTGTAGGCAGTTCCTGTCAGAAGGAGGAGGCGCAGCAGGAGCGTCGGGGGGCGGAAGACGGTGCCTCAGTGCCTCTCTCCTTCTGACATTGTTAAAGAAAACACAACAAATTTATAATTATGTAGATAATTACATGTAGATAATGTCCTCAAGTTCTGTATAACCACTTTGTCCTCTCTCTGTGTTTGTTTCTCGTTCGTTGTTGTGTGTGTTTGTGTGCATTTGTCTCTTTCAAACAGGTGCCGGTCCTCACCTCTGCAGTGCTGCCGTCTCCTGTAGCGCTGCATGGTTCTAAGCTAAGTTTCCTTTCCTTTTTCTGTTCTCTCAGATTTGTCCTCAGGTTTGAAGTGTCTGTGTTGTGCAGCTGGTCTGGTCTGTCTCTAGACAGTTCAGGCTTCACCCCCTAGTTAAATGGTGGAGGCTCACAGCGACATACTCAACACACAAGTTTCTGAACTCTGCATGAGGGTTTCTCCGACGAAGCGAGGGCCGTGAGGCACAGCTCCCCGTCCCCCGGTGACCCTGCTAGGTCCACCTTCTTAGGGAAACCCTCTGCAGAGGAGCTGACAGAGCCAGGAACTTGTGAGTTGTGTGTGTGTCCACTCAGGCATCATTCATGCTTGTTCTGTAGGCAGTTCCTGTCAGAAGGAGGAGGCGCAGCAGGAGCGTCGGGGGGCGGAAGACGGTGCCTCAGTGCCTCTCTCCTTCTGACATTGTTAAAGAAAACACAACAAATTTATAATTATGTAGATAATTACATGTAGATAATGTCCTCAAGTTCTGTATAACCACTTTGTCCTCTCTCTGTGTTTGTTTCTCGTTCGTTGTTGTGTGTGTTTGTGTGCATTTGTCTCTTTCAAACAGGTGCCGGTCCTCACCTCTGCAGTGCTGCCGTCTCCTGTAGCGCTGCATGGTTCTAAGCTAAGTTTCCTTTCCTTTTTCTGTTCTCTCAGATTTGTCCTCAGGTTTGAAGTGTCTGTGTTGTGCAGCTGGTCTGCTCTGTCTCTAGACAGTTCAGGCTTCACCCACTAGTTAAATGGTGGAGGCTCACAGCGACATACTCAACACACAAGTTTCTGAACTCTGCATGAGGGTTTCTCCGACGAAGTGAGGGCCGTGAGGCACAGCTCCCCGTCCCCCGGTGACCCTGCTAGGTCCACCTTCTTAGGGAAACCCTCTGCAGAGGAGCTGACAGAGCCAGGAACTTGTGAGTTGTGTGTGTCCACTCAGGCATCATTCATGCTTGTTCTGTAGGCAGTTCCTGTCAGAAGGAGGAGGCGCAGCAGGAGCGTCGGGGGGCGGAAGACGGTGCCTCAGTGCCTCTCTCCTTCTGACATTGTTAAAGAAAACACAACAAATTTATAATTATGTAGATAATTACATGTAGATAATGTCCTCAAGTTCTGTATAACCACTTTGTCCTCTCTCTGTGTTTGTTTCTCGTTCGTTGTTGTGTGTGTTTGTGTGCATTTGTCTCTTTCAAACAGGTGCCGGTCCTCACCTCTGCAGTGCTGCCGTCTCCTGTAGCGCTGCATGGTTCTAAGCTAAGTTTCCTTTCCTTTTTCTGTTCTCTCAGATTTGTCCTCAGGTTTGAAGTGTCTGTGTTGTGCAGCTGGTCTGCTCTGTCTCTAGACAGTTCAGGCTTCACCCACTAGTTAAATGGTGGAGGCTCACAGCGACATACTCAACACACAAGTTTCTGAACTCTGCATGAGGGTTTCTCCGACGAAGCGAGGGCCGTGAGGCACAGCTCCCCGTCCCCCGGTGACCCTGCTAGGTCCACCTTCTTAGGGAAACCCTCTGCAGAGGAGCTGACAGAGCCAGGAACTTGTGAGTTGTGTGTGTCCACTCAGGCATCATTCATGCTTGTTCTGTAGGCAGTTCCTGTCAGAAGGAGGAGGCGCAGCAGGAGCGTCGGGGGGCGGAAGACGGTGCCTCAGTGCCTCTCTCCTTCTGACATTGTTAAAGAAAACACAACAAATTTATAATTATGTAGATAATTACATGTAGATAATGTCCTCAAGTTCTGTATAACCACTTTGTCCTCTCTCTGTGTTTGTTTCTCGTTCGTTGTTGTGTGTGTTTGTGTGCATTTGTCTCTTTCAAACAGGTGCCGGTCCTCACCTCTGCAGTGCTGCCGTCTCCTGTAGCGCTGCATGGTTCTAAGCTAAGTTTCCTTTCCTTTTTCTGTTCTCTCAGATTTGTCCTCAGGTTTGAAGTGTCTGTGTTGTGCAGCTGGTCTGCTCTGTCTCTAGACAGTTCAGGCTTCACCCACTAGTTAAATGGTGGAGGCTCACAGCGACATACTCAACACACAAGTTTCTGAACTCTGCATGAGGGTTTCTCCGACGAAGCGAGGGCCGTGAGGCACAGCTCCCCGTCCCCCGGTGACCCTGCTAGGTCCACCTTCTTAGGGAAACCCTCTGCAGAGGAGCTGACAGAGCCAGGAACTTGTGAGTTGTGTGTGTCCACTCAGGCATCATTCATGCTTGTTCTGTAGGCAGT
This sequence comes from Diplotaxodon limnothrissa, assembly GCF_057381915.1. Taxonomy (NCBI): domain Eukaryota; kingdom Metazoa; phylum Chordata; class Actinopteri; order Cichliformes; family Cichlidae; genus Diplotaxodon; species Diplotaxodon limnothrissa. Next base: position 373,859 of record NW_028188566.1, on the reverse strand, counting down.
TCCTGTCAGAAGGAGGAGGCGCAGCAGGAGCGTCGGGGGGCGGAAGACGGTGCCTCAGTGCCTCTCTCCTTCTGACATTGTTAAAGAAAACACAACAAATTTATAATTATGTAGATAATTACATGTAGATAATGTCCTCAAGTTCTGTATAACCACTTTGTCCTCTCTCTGTGTTTGTTTCTCGTTCGTTGTTGTGTGTGTTTGTGTGCATTTGTCTCTTTCAAACAGGTGCCGGTCCTCACCTCTGCAGTGCTGCCGTCTCCTGTAGCGCTGCATGGTTCTAAGCTAAGTTTCCTTTCCTTTTTCTGTTCTCTCAGATTTGTCCTCAGGTTTGAAGTGTCTGTGTTGTGCAGCTGGTCTGGTCTGTCTCTAGACAGTTCAGGCTTCACCCACTAGTTAAATGGTGGAGGCTCACAGCGACATACTCAACACACAAGTTTCTGAACTCTGCATGAGGGTTTCTCCGACGAAGCGAGGGCCGTGAGGCACAGCTCCCCGTCCCCCGGTGACCCTGCTAGGTCCACCTTCTTAGGGAAACCCTCTGCAGAGGAGCTGACAGAGCCAGGAACTTGTGAGTTGTGTGTGTGTCCACTCAGGCATCATTCATGCTTGTTCTGTAGGCAGTTCCTGTCAGAAGGAGGAGGCGCAGCAGGAGCGTCGGGGGGCGGAAGACGGTGCCTCAGTGCCTCTCTCCTTCTGACATTGTTAAAGAAAACACAACAAATTTATAATTATGTAGATAATTACATGTAGATAATGTCCTCAAGTTCTGTATAACCACTTTGTCCTCTCTCTGTGTTTGTTTCTCGTTCGTTGTTGTGTGTGTTTGTGTGCATTTGTCTCTTTCAAACAGGTGCCGGTCCTCACCTCTGCAGTGCTGCCGTCTCCTGTAGCGCTGCATGGTTCTAAGCTAAGTTTCCTTTCCTTTTTCTGTTCTCTCAGATTTGTCCTCAGGTTTGAAGTGTCTGTGTTGTGCAGCTGGTCTGGTCTGTCTCTAGACAGTTCAGGCTTCACCCCCTAGTTAAATGGTGGAGGCTCACAGCGACATACTCAACACACAAGTTTCTGAACTCTGCATGAGGGTTTCTCCGACGAAGTGAGGGCCGTGAGGCACAGCTCCCCGTCCCCCGGTGACCCTGCTAGGTCCACCTTCTTAGGGAAACCCTCTGCAGAGGAGCTGACAGAGCCAGGAACTTGTGAGTTGTGTGTGTCCACTCAGGCATCATTCATGCTTGTTCTGTAGGCAGTTCCTGTCAGAAGGAGGAGGCGCAGCAGGAGCGTCGGGGGGCGGAAGACGGTGCCTCAGTGCCTCTCTCCTTCTGACATTGTTAAAGAAAACACAACAAATTTATAATTATGTAGATAATTACATGTAGATAATGTCCTCAAGTTCTGTATAACCACTTTTTCCTCTCTCTGTGTTTGTTTCTCGTTCGTTGTTGTGTGTGTTTGTGTGCATTTGTCTCTTTCAAACAGGTGCCGGTCCTCACCTCTGCAGTGCTGCCGTCTCCTGTAGCGCTGCATGGTTCTAAGCTAAGTTTCCTTTCCTTTTTCTGTTCTCTCAGATTTGTCCTCAGGTTTGAAGTGTCTGTGTTGTGCAGCTGGTCTGGTCTGTCTCTAGACAGTTCAGGCTTCACCCCCTAGTTAAATGGTGGAGGCTCACAGCGACATACTCAACACACAAGTTTCTGAACTCTGCATGAGGGTTTCTCCGACGAAGCGAGGGCCGTGAGGCACAGCTCCCCGTCCCCCGGTGACCCTGCTAGGTCCACCTTCTTAGGGAAACCCTCTGCAGAGGAGCTGACAGAGCCAGGAACTTGTGAGTTGTGTGTGTGTCCACTCAGGCATCATTCATGCTTGTTCTGTAGGCAGTTCCTGTCAGAAGGAGGAGGCGCAGCAGGAGCGTCGGGGGGCGGAAGACGGTGCCTCAGTGCCTCTCTCCTTCTGACATTGTTAAAGAAAACACAACAAATTTATAATTATGTAGATAATTACATGTAGATAATGTCCTCAAGTTCTGTATAACCACTTTTTCCTCTCTCTGTGTTTGTTTCTCGTTCGTTGTTGTGTGTGTTTGTGTGCATTTGTCTCTTTCAAACAGGTGCCGGTCCTCACCTCTGCAGTGCTGCCGTCTCCTGTAGCGCTGCATGGTTCTAAGCTAAGTTTCCTTTCCTTTTTCTGTTCTCTCAGATTTGTCCTCAGGTTTGAAGTGTCTGTGTTGTGCAGCTGGTCTGGTCTGTCTCTAGACAGTTCAGGCTTCACCCCCTAGTTAAATGGTGGAGGCTCACAGCGACATACTCAACACACAAGTTTCTGAACTCTGCATGAGGGTTTCTCCGACGAAGCGAGGGCCGTGAGGCACAGCTCCCCGTCCCCCGGTGACCCTGCTAGGTCCACCTTCTTAGGGAAACCCTCTGCAGAGGAGCTGACAGAGCCAGGAACTTGTGAGTTGTGTGTGTGTCCACTCAGGCATCATTCATGCTTGTTCTGTAGGCAGTTCCTGTCAGAAGGAGGAGGCGCAGCAGGAGCGTCGGGGGGCGGAAGACGGTGCCTCAGTGCCTCTCTCCTTCTGACATTGTTAAAGAAAACACAACAAATTTATAATTATGTAGATAATTACATGTAGATAATGTCCTCAAGTTCTGTATAACCACTTTGTCCTCTCTCTGTGTTTGTTTCTCGTTCGTTGTTGTGTGTGTTTGTGTGCATTTGTCTCTTTCAAACAGGTGCCGGTCCTCACCTCTGCAGTGCTGCCGTCTCCTGTAGCGCTGCATGGTTCTAAGCTAAGTTTCCTTTCCTTTTTCTGTTCTCTCAGATTTGTCCTCAGGTTTGAAGTGTCTGTGTTGTGCAGCTGGTCTGGTCTGTCTCTAGACAGTTCAGGCTTCACCCCCTAGTTAAATGGTGGAGGCTCACAGCGACATACTCAACACACAAGTTTCTGAACTCTGCATGAGGGTTTCTCCGACGAAGTGAGGGCCGTGAGGCACAGCTCCCCGTCCCCCGGTGACCCTGCTAGGTCCACCTTCTTAGGGAAACCCTCTGCAGAGGAGCTGACAGAGCCAGGAACTTGTGAGTTGTGTGTGTCCACTCAGGCATCATTCATGCTTGTTCTGTAGGCAGTTCCTGTCAGAAGGAGGAGGCGCAGCAGGAGCGTCGGGGGGCGGAAGACGGTGCCTCAGTGCCTCTCTCCTTCTGACATTGTTAAAGAAAACACAACAAATTTATAATTATGTAGATAATTACATGTAGATAATGTCCTCAAGTTCTGTATAACCACTTTGTCCTCTCTCTGTGTTTGTTTCTCGTTCGTTGTTGTGTGTGTTTGTGTGCATTTGTCTCTTTCAAACAGGTGCCGGTCCTCACCTCTGCAGTGCTGCCGTCTCCTGTAGCGCTGCATGGTTCTAAGCTAAGTTTCCTTTCCTTTTTCTGTTCTCTCAGATTTGTCCTCAGGTTTGAAGTGTCTGTGTTGTGCAGCTGGTCTGGTCTGTCTCTAGACAGTTCAGGCTTCACCCCCTAGTTAAATGGTGGAGGCTCACAGCGACATACTCAACACACAAGTTTCTGAACTCTGCATGAGGGTTTCTCCGACGAAGTGAGGGCCGTGAGGCACAGCTCCCCGTCCCCCGGTGACCCTGCTAGGTCCACCTTCTTAGGGAAACCCTCTGCAGAGGAGCTGACAGAGCCAGGAACTTGTGAGTTGTGTGTGTCCACTCAGGCATCATTCATGCTTGTTCTGTAGGCAGTTCCTGTCAGAAGGAGGAGGCGCAGCAGGAGCGTCGGGGGGCGGAAGACGGTGCCTCAGTGCCTCTCTCCTTCTGACATTGTTAAAGAAAACACAACAAATTTATAATTATGTAGATAATTACATGTAGATAATGTCCTCAAGTTCTGTATAACCACTTTGTCCTCTCTCTGTGTTTGTTTCTCGTTCGTTGTTGTGTGTGTTTGTGTGCATTTGTCTCTTTCAAACAGGTGCCGGTCCTCACCTCTGCAGTGCTGCCGTCTCCTGTAGCGCTGCATGGTTCTAAGCTAAGTTTCCTTTCCTTTTTCTGTTCTCTCAGATTTGTCCTCAGGTTTGAAGTGTCTGTGTTGTGCAGCTGGTCTGGTCTGTCTCTAGACAGTTCAGGCTTCACCCACTAGTTAAATGGTGGAGGCTCACAGCGACATACTCAACACACAAGTTTCTGAACTCTGCATGAGGGTTTCTCCGACGAAGCGAGGGCCGTGAGGCACAGCTCCCCGTCCCCCGGTGACCCTGCTAGGTCCACCTTCTTAGGGAAACCCTCTGCAGAGGAGCTGACAGAGCCAGGAACTTGTGAGTTGTGTGTGTCCACTCAGGCATCATTCATGCTTGTTCTGTAGGCAGTTCCTGTCAGAAGGAGGAGGCGCAGCAGGAGCGTCGGGGGGCGGAAGACGGTGCCTCAGTGCCTCTCTCTTTCTGACATTGTTAAAGAAAACACAACAAATTTATAATTATGTAGATAATTACATGTAGATAATGTCCTCAAGTTCTGTATAACCACTTTGTCCTCTCTCTGTGTTTGTTTCTCGTTCGTTGTTGTGTGTGTTTGTGTGCATTTGTCTCTTTCAAACAGGTGCCGGTCCTCACCTCTGCAGTGCTGCCGTCTCCTGTAGCGCTGCATGGTTCTAAGCTAAGTTTCCTTTCCTTTTTCTGTTCTCTCAGATTTGTCCTCAGGTTTGAAGTGTCTGTGTTGTGCAGCTGGTCTGGTCTGTCTCTAGACAGTTCAGGCTTCACCCCCTAGTTAAATGGTGGAGGCTCACAGCGACATACTCAACACACAAGTTTCTGAACTCTGCATGAGGGTTTCTCCGACGAAGCGAGGGCCGTGAGGCACAGCTCCCCGTCCCCCGGTGACCCTGCTAGGTCCACCTTCTTAGGGAAACCCTCTGCAGAGGAGCTGACAGAGCCAGGAACTTGTGAGTTGTGTGTGTGTCCACTCAGGCATCATTCATGCTTGTTCTGTAGGCAGTTCCTGTCAGAAGGAGGAGGCGCAGCAGGAGCGTCGGGGGGCGGAAGACGGTGCCTCAGTGCCTCTCTCCTTCTGACATTGTTAAAGAAAACACAACAAATTTATAATTATGTAGATAATTACATGTAGATAATGTCCTCAAGTTCTGTATAACCACTTTGTCCTCTCTCTGTGTTTGTTTCTCGTTCGTTGTTGTGTGTGTTTGTGTGCATTTGTCTCTTTCAAACAGGTGCCGGTCCTCACCTCTGCAGTGCTGCCGTCTCCTGTAGCGCTGCATGGTTCTAAGCTAAGTTTCCTTTCCTTTTTCTGTTCTCTCAGATTTGTCCTCAGGTTTGAAGTGTCTGTGTTGTGCAGCTGGTCTGGTCTGTCTCTAGACAGTTCAGGCTTCACCCCCTAGTTAAATGGTGGAGGCTCACAGCGACATACTCAACACACAAGTTTCTGAACTCTGCATGAGGGTTTCTCCGACGAAGCGAGGGCCGTGAGGCACAGCTCCCCGTCCCCCGGTGACCCTGCTAGGTCCACCTTCTTAGGGAAACCCTCTGCAGAGGAGCTGACAGAGCCAGGAACTTGTGAGTTGTGTGTGTCCACTCAGGCATCATTCATGCTTGTTCTGTAGGCAGTTCCTGTCAGAAGGAGGAGGCGCAGCAGGAGCGTCGGGGGGCGGAAGACGGTGCCTCAGTGCCTCTCTCCTTCTGACATTGTTAAAGAAAACACAACAAATTTATAATTATGTAGATAATTACATGTAGATAATGTCCTCAAGTTCTGTATAACCACTTTGTCCTCTCTCTGTGTTTGTTTCTCGTTCGTTGTTGTGTGTGTTTGTGTGCATTTGTCTCTTTCAAACAGGTGCCGGTCCTCACCTCTGCAGTGCTGCCGTCTCCTGTAGCGCTGCATGGTTCTAAGCTAAGTTTCCTTTCCTTTTTCTGTTCTCTCAGATTTGTCCTCAGGTTTGAAGTGTCTGTGTTGTGCAGCTGGTCTGGTCTGTCTCTAGACAGTTCAGGCTTCACCCCCTAGTTAAATGGTGGAGGCTCACAGCGACATACTCAACACACAAGTTTCTGAACTCTGCATGAGGGTTTCTCCGACGAAGCGAGGGCCGTGAGGCACAGCTCCCCGTCCCCCGGTGACCCTGCTAGGTCCACCTTCTTAGGGAAACCCTCTGCAGAGGAGCTGACAGAGCCAGGAACTTGTGAGTTGTGTGTGTCCACTCAGGCATCATTCATGCTTGTTCTGTAGGCAGTTCCTGTCAGAAGGAGGAGGCGCAGCAGGAGCGTCGGGGGGCGGAAGACGGTGCCTCAGTGCCTCTCTCCTTCTGACATTGTTAAAGAAAACACAACAAATTTATAATTATGTAGATAATTACATGTAGATAATGTCCTCAAGTTCTGTATAACCACTTTGTCCTCTCTCTGTGTTTGTTTCTCGTTCGTTGTTGTGTGTGTTTGTGTGCATTTGTCTCTTTCAAACAGGTGCCGGTCCTCACCTCTGCAGTGCTGCCGTCTCCTGTAGCGCTGCATGGTTCTAAGCTAAGTTTCCTTTCCTTTTTCTGTTCTCTCAGATTTGTCCTCAGGTTTGAAGTGTCTGTGTTGTGCAGCTGGTCTGCTCTGTCTCTAGACAGTTCAGGCTTCACCCACTAGTTAAATGGTGGAGGCTCACAGCGACATACTCAACACACAAGTTTCTGAACTCTGCATGAGGGTTTCTCCGACGAAGTGAGGGCCGTGAGGCACAGCTCCCCGTCCCCCGGTGACCCTGCTAGGTCCACCTTCTTAGGGAAACCCTCTGCAGAGGAGCTGACAGAGCCAGGAACTTGTGAGTTGTGTGTGTCCACTCAGGCATCATTCATGCTTGTTCTGTAGGCAGTTCCTGTCAGAAGGAGGAGGCGCAGCAGGAGCGTCGGGGGGCGGAAGACGGTGCCTCAGTGCCTCTCTCCTTCTGACATTGTTAAAGAAAACACAACAAATTTATAATTATGTAGATAATTACATGTAGATAATGTCCTCAAGTTCTGTATAACCACTTTGTCCTCTCTCTGTGTTTGTTTCTCGTTCGTTGTTGTGTGTGTTTGTGTGCATTTGTCTCTTTCAAACAGGTGCCGGTCCTCACCTCTGCAGTGCTGCCGTCTCCTGTAGCGCTGCATGGTTCTAAGCTAAGTTTCCTTTCCTTTTTCTGTTCTCTCAGATTTGTCCTCAGGTTTGAAGTGTCTGTGTTGTGCAGCTGGTCTGGTCTGTCTCTAGACAGTTCAGGCTTCACCCACTAGTTAAATGGTGGAGGCTCACAGCGACATACTCAACACACAAGTTTCTGAACTCTGCATGAGGGTTTCTCCGACGAAGTGAGGGCCATGAGGCACAGCTCCCCGTCCCCCGGTGACCCTGCTAGGTCCACCTTCTTAGGGAAACCCTCTGCAGAGGAGCTGACAGAGCCAGGAACTTGTGAGTTGTGTGTGTCCACTCAGGCATCATTCATGCTTGTTCTGTAGGCAGTTCCTGTCAGAAGGAGGAGGCGCAGCAGGAGCGTCGGGGGGCGGAAGACGGTGCCTCAGTGCCTCTCTCCTTCTGACATTGTTAAAGAAAACACAACAAATTTATAATTATGTAGATAATTACATGTAGATAATGTCCTCAAGTTCTGTATAACCACTTTGTCCTCTCTCTGTGTTTGTTTCTCGTTCGTTGTTGTGTGTGTTTGTGTGCATTTGTCTCTTTCAAACAGGTGCCGGTCCTCACCTCTGCAGTGCTGCCGTCTCCTGTAGCGCTGCATGGTTCTAAGCTAAGTTTCCTTTCCTTTTTCTGTTCTCTCAGATTTGTCCTCAGGTTTGAAGTGTCTGTGTTGTGCAGCTGGTCTGGTCTGTCTCTAGACAGTTCAGGCTTCACCCCCTAGTTAAATGGTGGAGGCTCACAGCGACATACTCAACACACAAGTTTCTGAACTCTGCATGAGGGTTTCTCCGACGAAGCGAGGGCCGTGAGGCACAGCTCCCCGTCCCCCGGTGACCCTGCTAGGTCCACCTTCTTAGGGAAACCCTCTGCAGAGGAGCTGACAGAGCCAGGAACTTGTGAGTTGTGTGTGTCCACTCAGGCATCATTCATGCTTGTTCTGTAGGCAGTTCCTGTCAGAAGGAGGAGGCGCAGCAGGAGCGTCGGGGGGCGGAAGACGGTGCCTCAGTGCCTCTCTCCTTCTGACATTGTTAAAGAAAACACAACAAATTTATAATTATGTAGATAATTACATGTAGATAATGTCCTCAAGTTCTGTATAACCACTTTGTCCTCTCTCTGTGTTTGTTTCTCGTTCGTTGTTGTGTGTGTTTGTGTGCATTTGTCTCTTTCAAACAGGTGCCGGTCCTCACCTCTGCAGTGCTGCCGTCTCCTGTAGCGCTGCATGGTTCTAAGCTAAGTTTCCTTTCCTTTTTCTGTTCTCTCAGATTTGTCCTCAGGTTTGAAGTGTCTGTGTTGTGCAGCTGGTCTGGTCTGTCTCTAGACAGTTCAGGCTTCACCCCCTAGTTAAATGGTGGAGGCTCACAGCGACATACTCAACACACAAGTTTCTGAACTCTGCATGAGGGTTTCTCCGACGAAGCGAGGGCCGTGAGGCACAGCTCCCCGTCCCCCGGTGACCCTGCTAGGTCCACCTTCTTAGGGAAACCCTCTGCAGAGGAGCTGACAGAGCCAGGAACTTGTGAGTTGTGTGTGTGTCCACTCAGGCATCATTCATGCTTGTTCTGTAGGCAGTTCCTGTCAGAAGGAGGAGGCGCAGCAGGAGCGTCGGGGGGCGGAAGACGGTGCCTCAGTGCCTCTCTCCTTCTGACATTGTTAAAGAAAACACAACAAATTTATAATTATGTAGATAATTACATGTAGATAATGTCCTCAAGTTCTGTATAACCACTTTTTCCTCTCTCTGTGTTTGTTTCTCGTTCGTTGTTGTGTGTGTTTGTGTGCATTTGTCTCTTTCAAACAGGTGCCGGTCCTCACCTCTGCAGTGCTGCCGTCTCCTGTAGCGCTGCATGGTTCTAAGCTAAGTTTCCTTTCCTTTTTCTGTTCTCTCAGATTTGTCCTCAGGTTTGAAGTGTCTGTGTTGTGCAGCTGGTCTGGTCTGTCTCTAGACAGTTCAGGCTTCACCCCCTAGTTAAATGGTGGAGGCTCACAGCGACATACTCAACACACAAGTTTCTGAACTCTGCATGAGGGTTTCTCCGACGAAGCGAGGGCCGTGAGGCACAGCTCCCCGTCCCCCGGTGACCCTGCTAGGTCCACCTTCTTAGGGAAACCCTCTGCAGAGGAGCTGACAGAGCCAGGAACTTGTGAGTTGTGTGTGTGTCCACTCAGGCATCATTCATGCTTGTTCTGTAGGCAGTTCCTGTCAGAAGGAGGAGGCGCAGCAGGAGCGTCGGGGGGCGGAAGACGGTGCCTCAGTGCCTCTCTCCTTCTGACATTGTTAAAGAAAACACAACAAATTTATAATTATGTAGATAATTACATGTAGATAATGTCCTCAAGTTCTGTATAACCACTTTGTCCTCTCTCTGTGTTTGTTTCTCGTTCGTTGTTGTGTGTGTTTGTGTGCATTTGTCTCTTTCAAACAGGTGCCGGTCCTCACCTCTGCAGTGCTGCCGTCTCCTGTAGCGCTGCATGGTTCTAAGCTAAGTTTCCTTTCCTTTTTCTGTTCTCTCAGATTTGTCCTCAGGTTTGAAGTGTCTGTGTTGTGCAGCTGGTCTGGTCTGTCTCTAGACAGTTCAGGCTTCACCCCCTAGTTAAATGGTGGAGGCTCACAGCGACATACTCAACACACAAGTTTCTGAACTCTGCATGAGGGTTTCTCCGACGAAGTGAGGGCCGTGAGGCACAGCTCCCCGTCCCCCGGTGACCCTGCTAGGTCCACCTTCTTAGGGAAACCCTCTGCAGAGGAGCTGACAGAGCCAGGAACTTGTGAGTTGTGTGTGTCCACTCAGGCATCATTCATGCTTGTTCTGTAGGCAGTTCCTGTCAGAAGGAGGAGGCGCAGCAGGAGCGTCGGGGGGCGGAAGACGGTGCCTCAGTGCCTCTCTCCTTCTGACATTGTTAAAGAAAACACAACAAATTTATAATTATGTAGATAATTACATGTAGATAATGTCCTCAAGTTCTGTATAACCACTTTGTCCTCTCTCTGTGTTTGTTTCTCGTTCGTTGTTGTGTGTGTTTGTGTGCATTTGTCTCTTTCAAACAGGTGCCGGTCCTCACCTCTGCAGTGCTGCCGTCTCCTGTAGCGCTGCATGGTTCTAAGCTAAGTTTCCTTTCCTTTTTCTGTTCTCTCAGATTTGTCCTCAGGTTTGAAGTGTCTGTGTTGTGCAGCTGGTCTGGTCTGTCTCTAGACAGTTCAGGCTTCACCCCCTAGTTAAATGGTGGAGGCTCACAGCGACATACTCAACACACAAGTTTCTGAACTCTGCATGAGGGTTTCTCCGACGAAGTGAGGGCCGTGAGGCACAGCTCCCCGTCCCCCGGTGACCCTGCTAGGTCCACCTTCTTAGGGAAACCCTCTGCAGAGGAGCTGACAGAGCCAGGAACTTGTGAGTTGTGTGTGTCCACTCAGGCATCATTCATGCTTGTTCTGTAGGCAGTTCCTGTCAGAAGGAGGAGGCGCAGCAGGAGCGTCGGGGGGCGGAAGACGGTGCCTCAGTGCCTCTCTCCTTCTGACATTGTTAAAGAAAACACAACAAATTTATAATTATGTAGATAATTACATGTAGATAATGTCCTCAAGTTCTGTATAACCACTTTGTCCTCTCTCTGTGTTTGTTTCTCGTTCGTTGTTGTGTGTGTTTGTGTGCATTTGTCTCTTTCAAACAGGTGCCGGTCCTCACCTCTGCAGTGCTGCCGTCTCCTGTAGCGCTGCATGGTTCTAAGCTAAGTTTCCTTTCCTTTTTCTGTTCTCTCAGATTTGTCCTCAGGTTTGAAGTGTCTGTGTTGTGCAGCTGGTCTGGTCTGTCTCTAGACAGTTCAGGCTTCACCCACTAGTTAAATGGTGGAGGCTCACAGCGACATACTCAACACACAAGTTTCTGAACTCTGCATGAGGGTTTCTCCGACGAAGTGAGGGCCATGAGGCACAGCTCCCCGTCCCCCGGTGACCCTGCTAGGTCCACCTTCTTAGGGAAACCCTCTGCAGAGGAGCTGACAGAGCCAGGAACTTGTGAGTTGTGTGTGTCCACTCAGGCATCATTCATGCTTGTTCTGTAGGCAGTTCCTGTCAGAAGGAGGAGGCGCAGCAGGAGCGTCGGGGGGCGGAAGACGGTGCCTCAGTGCCTCTCTCCTTCTGACATTGTTAAAGAAAACACAACAAATTTATAATTATGTAGATAATTACATGTAGATAATGTCCTCAAGTTCTGTATAACCACTTTGTCCTCTCTCTGTGTTTGTTTCTCGTTCGTTGTTGTGTGTGTTTGTGTGCATTTGTCTCTTTCAAACAGGTGCCGGTCCTCACCTCTGCAGTGCTGCCGTCTCCTGTAGCGCTGCATGGTTCTAAGCTAAGTTTCCTTTCCTTTTTCTGTTCTCTCAGATTTGTCCTCAGGTTTGAAGTGTCTGTGTTGTGCAGCTGGTCTGGTCTGTCTCTAGACAGTTCAGGCTTCACCCCCTAGTTAAATGGTGGAGGCTCACAGCGACATACTCAACACACAAGTTTCTGAACTCTGCATGAGGGTTTCTCCGACGAAGCGAGGGCCGTGAGGCACAGCTCCCCGTCCCCCGGTGACCCTGCTAGGTCCACCTTCTTAGGGAAACCCTCTGCAGAGGAGCTGACAGAGCCAGGAACTTGTGAGTTGTGTGTGTCCACTCAGGCATCATTCATGCTTGTTCTGTAGGCAGTTCCTGTCAGAAGGAGGAGGCGCAGCAGGAGCGTCGGGGGGCGGAAGACGGTGCCTCAGTGCCTCTCTCCTTCTGACATTGTTAAAGAAAACACAACAAATTTATAATTATGTAGATAATTACATGTAGATAATGTCCTCAAGTTCTGTATAACCACTTTGTCCTCTCTCTGTGTTTGTTTCTCGTTCGTTGTTGTGTGTGTTTGTGTGCATTTGTCTCTTTCAAACAGGTGCCGGTCCTCACCTCTGCAGTGCTGCCGTCTCCTGTAGCGCTGCATGGTTCTAAGCTAAGTTTCCTTTCCTTTTTCTGTTCTCTCAGATTTGTCCTCAGGTTTGAAGTGTCTGTGTTGTGCAGCTGGTCTGGTCTGTCTCTAGACAGTTCAGGCTTCACCCCCTAGTTAAATGGTGGAGGCTCACAGCGACATACTCAACACACAAGTTTCTGAACTCTGCATGAGGGTTTCTCCGACGAAGCGAGGGCCGTGAGGCACAGCTCCCCGTCCCCCGGTGACCCTGCTAGGTCCACCTTCTTAGGGAAACCCTCTGCAGAGGAGCTGACAGAGCCAGGAACTTGTGAGTTGTGTGTGTGTCCACTCAGGCATCATTCATGCTTGTTCTGTAGGCAGTTCCTGTCAGAAGGAGGAGGCGCAGCAGGAGCGTCGGGGGGCGGAAGACGGTGCCTCAGTGCCTCTCTCCTTCTGACATTGTTAAAGAAAACACAACAAATTTATAATTATGTAGATAATTACATGTAGATAATGTCCTCAAGTTCTGTATAACCACTTTTTCCTCTCTCTGTGTTTGTTTCTCGTTCGTTGTTGTGTGTGTTTGTGTGCATTTGTCTCTTTCAAACAGGTGCCGGTCCTCACCTCTGCAGTGCTGCCGTCTCCTGTAGCGCTGCATGGTTCTAAGCTAAGTTTCCTTTCCTTTTTCTGTTCTCTCAGATTTGTCCTCAGGTTTGAAGTGTCTGTGTTGTGCAGCTGGTCTGGTCTGTCTCTAGACAGTTCAGGCTTCACCCCCTAGTTAAATGGTGGAGGCTCACAGCGACATACTCAACACACAAGTTTCTGAACTCTGCATGAGGGTTTCTCCGACGAAGCGAGGGCCGTGAGGCACAGCTCCCCGTCCCCCGGTGACCCTGCTAGGTCCACCTTCTTAGGGAAACCCTCTGCAGAGGAGCTGACAGAGCCAGGAACTTGTGAGTTGTGTGTGTGTCCACTCAGGCATCATTCATGCTTGTTCTGTAGGCAGTTCCTGTCAGAAGGAGGAGGCGCAGCAGGAGCGTCGGGGGGCGGAAGACGGTGCCTCAGTGCCTCTCTCCTTCTGACATTGTTAAAGAAAACACAACAAATTTATAATTATGTAGATAATTACATGTAGATAATGTCCTCAAGTTCTGTATAACCACTTTGTCCTCTCTCTGTGTTTGTTTCTCGTTCGTTGTTGTGTGTGTTTGTGTGCATTTGTCTCTTTCAAACAGGTGCCGGTCCTCACCTCTGCAGTGCTGCCGTCTCCTGTAGCGCTGCATGGTTCTAAGCTAAGTTTCCTTTCCTTTTTCTGTTCTCTCAGATTTGTCCTCAGGTTTGAAGTGTCTGTGTTGTGCAGCTGGTCTGGTCTGTCTCTAGACAGTTCAGGCTTCACCCCCTAGTTAAATGGTGGAGGCTCACAGCGACATACTCAACACACAAGTTTCTGAACTCTGCATGAGGGTTTCTCCGACGAAGTGAGGGCCGTGAGGCACAGCTCCCCGTCCCCCGGTGACCCTGCTAGGTCCACCTTCTTAGGGAAACCCTCTGCAGAGGAGCTGACAGAGCCAGGAACTTGTGAGTTGTGTGTGTCCACTCAGGCATCATTCATGCTTGTTCTGTAGGCAGTTCCTGTCAGAAGGAGGAGGCGCAGCAGGAGCGTCGGGGGGCGGAAGACGGTGCCTCAGTGCCTCTCTCCTTCTGACATTGTTAAAGAAAACACAACAAATTTATAATTATGTAGATAATTACATGTAGATAATGTCCTCAAGTTCTGTATAACCACTTTGTCCTCTCTCTGTGTTTGTTTCTCGTTCGTTGTTGTGTGTGTTTGTGTGCATTTGTCTCTTTCAAACAGGTGCCGGTCCTCACCTCTGCAGTGCTGCCGTCTCCTGTAGCGCTGCATGGTTCTAAGCTAAGTTTCCTTTCCTTTTTCTGTTCTCTCAGATTTGTCCTCAGGTTTGAAGTGTCTGTGTTGTGCAGCTGGTCTGGTCTGTCTCTAGACAGTTCAGGCTTCACCCCCTAGTTAAATGGTGGAGGCTCACAGCGACATACTCAACACACAAGTTTCTGAACTCTGCATGAGGGTTTCTCCGACGAAGTGAGGGCCGTGAGGCACAGCTCCCCGTCCCCCGGTGACCCTGCTAGGTCCACCTTCTTAGGGAAACCCTCTGCAGAGGAGCTGACAGAGCCAGGAACTTGTGAGTTGTGTGTGTCCACTCAGGCATCATTCATGCTTGTTCTGTAGGCAGTTCCTGTCAGAAGGAGGAGGCGCAGCAGGAGCGTCGGGGGGCGGAAGACGGTGCCTCAGTGCCTCTCTCCTTCTGACATTGTTAAAGAAAACACAACAAATTTATAATTATGTAGATAATTACATGTAGATAATGTCCTCAAGTTCTGTATAACCACTTTGTCCTCTCTCTGTGTTTGTTTCTCGTTCGTTGTTGTGTGTGTTTGTGTGCATTTGTCTCTTTCAAACAGGTGCCGGTCCTCACCTCTGCAGTGCTGCCGTCTCCTGTAGCGCTGCATGGTTCTAAGCTAAGTTTCCTTTCCTTTTTCTGTTCTCTCAGATTTGTCCTCAGGTTTGAAGTGTCTGTGTTGTGCAGCTGGTCTGGTCTGTCTCTAGACAGTTCAGGCTTCACCCACTAGTTAAATGGTGGAGGCTCACAGCGACATACTCAACACACAAGTTTCTGAACTCTGCATGAGGGTTTCTCCGACGAAGCGAGGGCCGTGAGGCACAGCTCCCCGTCCCCCGGTGACCCTGCTAGGTCCACCTTCTTAGGGAAACCCTCTGCAGAGGAGCTGACAGAGCCAGGAACTTGTGAGTTGTGTGTGTCCACTCAGGCATCATTCATGCTTGTTCTGTAGGCAGTTCCTGTCAGAAGGAGGAGGCGCAGCAGGAGCGTCGGGGGGCGGAAGACGGTGCCTCAGTGCCTCTCTCTTTCTGACATTGTTAAAGAAAACACAACAAATTTATAATTATGTAGATAATTACATGTAGATAATGTCCTCAAGTTCTGTATAACCACTTTGTCCTCTCTCTGTGTTTGTTTCTCGTTCGTTGTTGTGTGTGTTTGTGTGCATTTGTCTCTTTCAAACAGGTGCCGGTCCTCACCTCTGCAGTGCTGCCGTCTCCTGTAGCGCTGCATGGTTCTAAGCTAAGTTTCCTTTCCTTTTTCTGTTCTCTCAGATTTGTCCTCAGGTTTGAAGTGTCTGTGTTGTGCAGCTGGTCTGGTCTGTCTCTAGACAGTTCAGGCTTCACCCCCTAGTTAAATGGTGGAGGCTCACAGCGACATACTCAACACACAAGTTTCTGAACTCTGCATGAGGGTTTCTCCGACGAAGCGAGGGCCGTGAGGCACAGCTCCCCGTCCCCCGGTGACCCTGCTAGGTCCACCTTCTTAGGGAAACCCTCTGCAGAGGAGCTGACAGAGCCAGGAACTTGTGAGTTGTGTGTGTGTCCACTCAGGCATCATTCATGCTTGTTCTGTAGGCAGTTCCTGTCAGAAGGAGGAGGCGCAGCAGGAGCGTCGGGGGGCGGAAGACGGTGCCTCAGTGCCTCTCTCCTTCTGACATTGTTAAAGAAAACACAACAAATTTATAATTATGTAGATAATTACATGTAGATAATGTCCTCAAGTTCTGTATAACCACTTTGTCCTCTCTCTGTGTTTGTTTCTCGTTCGTTGTTGTGTGTGTTTGTGTGCATTTGTCTCTTTCAAACAGGTGCCGGTCCTCACCTCTGCAGTGCTGCCGTCTCCTGTAGCGCTGCATGGTTCTAAGCTAAGTTTCCTTTCCTTTTTCTGTTCTCTCAGATTTGTCCTCAGGTTTGAAGTGTCTGTGTTGTGCAGCTGGTCTGGTCTGTCTCTAGACAGTTCAGGCTTCACCCCCTAGTTAAATGGTGGAGGCTCACAGCGACATACTCAACACACAAGTTTCTGAACTCTGCATGAGGGTTTCTCCGACGAAGCGAGGGCCGTGAGGCACAGCTCCCCGTCCCCCGGTGACCCTGCTAGGTCCACCTTCTTAGGGAAACCCTCTGCAGAGGAGCTGACAGAGCCAGGAACTTGTGAGTTGTGTGTGTCCACTCAGGCATCATTCATGCTTGTTCTGTAGGCAGTTCCTGTCAGAAGGAGGAGGCGCAGCAGGAGCGTCGGGGGGCGGAAGACGGTGCCTCAGTGCCTCTCTCCTTCTGACATTGTTAAAGAAAACACAACAAATTTATAATTATGTAGATAATTACATGTAGATAATGTCCTCAAGTTCTGTATAACCACTTTGTCCTCTCTCTGTGTTTGTTTCTCGTTCGTTGTTGTGTGTGTTTGTGTGCATTTGTCTCTTTCAAACAGGTGCCGGTCCTCACCTCTGCAGTGCTGCCGTCTCCTGTAGCGCTGCATGGTTCTAAGCTAAGTTTCCTTTCCTTTTTCTGTTCTCTCAGATTTGTCCTCAGGTTTGAAGTGTCTGTGTTGTGCAGCTGGTCTGGTCTGTCTCTAGACAGTTCAGGCTTCACCCCCTAGTTAAATGGTGGAGGCTCACAGCGACATACTCAACACACAAGTTTCTGAACTCTGCATGAGGGTTTCTCCGACGAAGCGAGGGCCGTGAGGCACAGCTCCCCGTCCCCCGGTGACCCTGCTAGGTCCACCTTCTTAGGGAAACCCTCTGCAGAGGAGCTGACAGAGCCAGGAACTTGTGAGTTGTGTGTGTCCACTCAGGCATCATTCATGCTTGTTCTGTAGGCAGTTCCTGTCAGAAGGAGGAGGCGCAGCAGGAGCGTCGGGGGGCGGAAGACGGTGCCTCAGTGCCTCTCTCCTTCTGACATTGTTAAAGAAAACACAACAAATTTATAATTATGTAGATAATTACATGTAGATAATGTCCTCAAGTTCTGTATAACCACTTTGTCCTCTCTCTGTGTTTGTTTCTCGTTCGTTGTTGTGTGTGTTTGTGTGCATTTGTCTCTTTCAAACAGGTGCCGGTCCTCACCTCTGCAGTGCTGCCGTCTCCTGTAGCGCTGCATGGTTCTAAGCTAAGTTTCCTTTCCTTTTTCTGTTCTCTCAGATTTGTCCTCAGGTTTGAAGTGTCTGTGTTGTGCAGCTGGTCTGGTCTGTCTCTAGACAGTTCAGGCTTCACCCCCTAGTTAAATGGTGGAGGCTCACAGCGACATACTCAACACACAAGTTTCTGAACTCTGCATGAGGGTTTCTCCGACGAAGCGAGGGCCGTGAGGCACAGCTCCCCGTCCCCCGGTGACCCTGCTAGGTCCACCTTCTTAGGGAAACCCTCTGCAGAGGAGCTGACAGAGCCAGGAACTTGTGAGTTGTGTGTGTGTCCACTCAGGCATCATTCATGCTTGTTCTGTAGGCAGTTCCTGTCAGAAGGAGGAGGCGCAGCAGGAGCGTCGGGGGGCGGAAGACGGTGCCTCAGTGCCTCTCTCCTTCTGACATTGTTAAAGAAAACACAACAAATTTATAATTATGTAGATAATTACATGTAGATAATGTCCTCAAGTTCTGTATAACCACTTTGTCCTCTCTCTGTGTTTGTTTCTCGTTCGTTGTTGTGTGTGTTTGTGTGCATTTGTCTCTTTCAAACAGGTGCCGGTCCTCACCTCTGCAGTGCTGCCGTCTCCTGTAGCGCTGCATGGTTCTAAGCTAAGTTTCCTTTCCTTTTTCTGTTCTCTCAGATTTGTCCTCAGGTTTGAAGTGTCTGTGTTGTGCAGCTGGTCTGCTCTGTCTCTAGACAGTTCAGGCTTCACCCACTAGTTAAATGGTGGAGGCTCACAGCGACATACTCAACACACAAGTTTCTGAACTCTGCATGAGGGTTTCTCCGACGAAGCGAGGGCCGTGAGGCACAGCTCCCCGTCCCCCGGTGACCCTGCTAGGTCCACCTTCTTAGGGAAACCCTCTGCAGAGGAGCTGACAGAGCCAGGAACTTGTGAGTTGTGTGTGTCCACTCAGGCATCATTCATGCTTGTTCTGTAGGCAGTTCCTGTCAGAAGGAGGAGGCGCAGCAGGAGCGTCGGGGGGCGGAAGACGGTGCCTCAGTGCCTCTCTCCTTCTGACATTGTTAAAGAAAACACAACAAATTTATAATTATGTAGATAATTACATGTAGATAATGTCCTCAAGTTCTGTATAACCACTTTGTCCTCTCTCTGTGTTTGTTTCTCGTTCGTTGTTGTGTGTGTTTGTGTGCATTTGTCTCTTTCAAACAGGTGCCGGTCCTCACCTCTGCAGTGCTGCCGTCTCCTGTAGCGCTGCATGGTTCTAAGCTAAGTTTCCTTTCCTTTTTCTGTTCTCTCAGATTTGTCCTCAGGTTTGAAGTGTCTGTGTTGTGCAGCTGGTCTGCTCTGTCTCTAGACAGTTCAGGCTTCACCCACTAGTTAAATGGTGGAGGCTCACAGCGACATACTCAACACACAAGTTTCTGAACTCTGCATGAGGGTTTCTCCGACGAAGCGAGGGCCGTGAGGCACAGCTCCCCGTCCCCCGGTGACCCTGCTAGGTCCACCTTCTTAGGGAAACCCTCTGCAGAGGAGCTGACAGAGCCAGGAACTTGTGAGTTGTGTGTGTCCACTCAGGCATCATTCATGCTTGTTCTGTAGGCAGTTCCTGTCAGAAGGAGGAGGCGCAGCAGGAGCGTCGGGGGGCGGAAGACGGTGCCTCAGTGCCTCTCTCCTTCTGACATTGTTAAAGAAAACACAACAAATTTATAATTATGTAGATAATTACATGTAGATAATGTCCTCAAGTTCTGTATAACCACTTTGTCCTCTCTCTGTGTTTGTTTCTCGTTCGTTGTTGTGTGTGTTTGTGTGCATTTGTCTCTTTCAAACAGGTGCCGGTCCTCACCTCTGCAGTGCTGCCGTCTCCTGTAGCGCTGCATGGTTCTAAGCTAAGTTTCCTTTCCTTTTTCTGTTCTCTCAGATTTGTCCTCAGGTTTGAAGTGTCTGTGTTGTGCAGCTGGTCTGCTCTGTCTCTAGACAGTTCAGGCTTCACCCACTAGTTAAATGGTGGAGGCTCACAGCGACATACTCAACACACAAGTTTCTGAACTCTGCATGAGGGTTTCTCCGACGAAGCGAGGGCCGTGAGGCACAGCTCCCCGTCCCCCGGTGACCCTGCTAGGTCCACCTTCTTAGGGAAACCCTCTGCAGAGGAGCTGACAGAGCCAGGAACTTGTGAGTTGTGTGTGTCCACTCAGGCATCATTCATGCTTGTTCTGTAGGCAGTTCCTGTCAGAAGGAGGAGGCGCAGCAGGAGCGTCGGGGGGCGGAAGACGGTGCCTCAGTGCCTCTCTCCTTCTGACATTGTTAAAGAAAACACAACAAATTTATAATTATGTAGATAATTACATGTAGATAATGTCCTCAAGTTCTGTATAACCACTTTGTCCTCTCTCTGTGTTTGTTTCTCGTTCGTTGTTGTGTGTGTTTGTGTGCATTTGTCTCTTTCAAACAGGTGCCGGTCCTCACCTCTGCAGTGCTGCCGTCTCCTGTAGCGCTGCATGGTTCTAAGCTAAGTTTCCTTTCCTTTTTCTGTTCTCTCAGATTTGTCCTCAGGTTTGAAGTGTCTGTGTTGTGCAGCTGGTCTGCTCTGTCTCTAGACAGTTCAGGCTTCACCCACTAGTTAAATGGTGGAGGCTCACAGCGACATACTCAACACACAAGTTTCTGAACTCTGCATGAGGGTTTCTCCGACGAAGTGAGGGCCGTGAGGCACAGCTCCCCGTCCCCCGGTGACCCTGCTAGGTCCACCTTCTTAGGGAAACCCTCTGCAGAGGAGCTGACAGAGCCAGGAACTTGTGAGTTGTGTGTGTCCACTCAGGCATCATTCATGCTTGTTCTGTAGGCAGTTCCTGTCAGAAGGAGGAGGCGCAGCAGGAGCGTCGGGGGGCGGAAGACGGTGCCTCAGTGCCTCTCTCCTTCTGACATTGTTAAAGAAAACACAACAAATTTATAATTATGTAGATAATTACATGTAGATAATGTCCTCAAGTTCTGTATAACCACTTTGTCCTCTCTCTGTGTTTGTTTCTCGTTCGTTGTTGTGTGTGTTTGTGTGCATTTGTCTCTTTCAAACAGGTGCCGGTCCTCACCTCTGCAGTGCTGCCGTCTCCTGTAGCGCTGCATGGTTCTAAGCTAAGTTTCCTTTCCTTTTTCTGTTCTCTCAGATTTGTCCTCAGGTTTGAAGTGTCTGTGTTGTGCAGCTGGTCTGGTCTGTCTCTAGACAGTTCAGGCTTCACCCCCTAGTTAAATGGTGGAGGCTCACAGCGACATACTCAACACACAAGTTTCTGAACTCTGCATGAGGGTTTCTCCGACGAAGCGAGGGCCGTGAGGCACAGCTCCCCGTCCCCCGGTGACCCTGCTAGGTCCACCTTCTTAGGGAAACCCTCTGCAGAGGAGCTGACAGAGCCAGGAACTTGTGAGTTGTGTGTGTGTCCACTCAGGCATCATTCATGCTTGTTCTGTAGGCAGTTCCTGTCAGAAGGAGGAGGCGCAGCAGGAGCGTCGGGGGGCGGAAGACGGTGCCTCAGTGCCTCTCTCCTTCTGACATTGTTAAAGAAAACACAACAAATTTATAATTATGTAGATAATTACATGTAGATAATGTCCTCAAGTTCTGTATAACCACTTTGTCCTCTCTCTGTGTTTGTTTCTCGTTCGTTGTTGTGTGTGTTTGTGTGCATTTGTCTCTTTCAAACAGGTGCCGGTCCTCACCTCTGCAGTGCTGCCGTCTCCTGTAGCGCTGCATGGTTCTAAGCTAAGTTTCCTTTCCTTTTTCTGTTCTCTCAGATTTGTCCTCAGGTTTGAAGTGTCTGTGTTGTGCAGCTGGTCTGCTCTGTCTCTAGACAGTTCAGGCTTCACCCACTAGTTAAATGGTGGAGGCTCACAGCGACATACTCAACACACAAGTTTCTGAACTCTGCATGAGGGTTTCTCCGACGAAGTGAGGGCCGTGAGGCACAGCTCCCCGTCCCCCGGTGACCCTGCTAGGTCCACCTTCTTAGGGAAACCCTCTGCAGAGGAGCTGACAGAGCCAGGAACTTGTGAGTTGTGTGTGTCCACTCAGGCATCATTCATGCTTGTTCTGTAGGCAGTTCCTGTCAGAAGGAGGAGGCGCAGCAGGAGCGTCGGGGGGCGGAAGACGGTGCCTCAGTGCCTCTCTCCTTCTGACATTGTTAAAGAAAACACAACAAATTTATAATTATGTAGATAATTACATGTAGATAATGTCCTCAAGTTCTGTATAACCACTTTGTCCTCTCTCTGTGTTTGTTTCTCGTTCGTTGTTGTGTGTGTTTGTGTGCATTTGTCTCTTTCAAACAGGTGCCGGTCCTCACCTCTGCAGTGCTGCCGTCTCCTGTAGCGCTGCATGGTTCTAAGCTAAGTTTCCTTTCCTTTTTCTGTTCTCTCAGATTTGTCCTCAGGTTTGAAGTGTCTGTGTTGTGCAGCTGGTCTGCTCTGTCTCTAGACAGTTCAGGCTTCACCCACTAGTTAAATGGTGGAGGCTCACAGCGACATACTCAACACACAAGTTTCTGAACTCTGCATGAGGGTTTCTCCGACGAAGCGAGGGCCGTGAGGCACAGCTCCCCGTCCCCCGGTGACCCTGCTAGGTCCACCTTCTTAGGGAAACCCTCTGCAGAGGAGCTGACAGAGCCAGGAACTTGTGAGTTGTGTGTGTCCACTCAGGCATCATTCATGCTTGTTCTGTAGGCAGTTCCTGTCAGAAGGAGGAGGCGCAGCAGGAGCGTCGGGGGGCGGAAGACGGTGCCTCAGTGCCTCTCTCCTTCTGACATTGTTAAAGAAAACACAACAAATTTATAATTATGTAGATAATTACATGTAGATAATGTCCTCAAGTTCTGTATAACCACTTTGTCCTCTCTCTGTGTTTGTTTCTCGTTCGTTGTTGTGTGTGTTTGTGTGCATTTGTCTCTTTCAAACAGGTGCCGGTCCTCACCTCTGCAGTGCTGCCGTCTCCTGTAGCGCTGCATGGTTCTAAGCTAAGTTTCCTTTCCTTTTTCTGTTCTCTCAGATTTGTCCTCAGGTTTGAAGTGTCTGTGTTGTGCAGCTGGTCTGCTCTGTCTCTAGACAGTTCAGGCTTCACCCACTAGTTAAATGGTGGAGGCTCACAGCGACATACTCAACACACAAGTTTCTGAACTCTGCATGAGGGTTTCTCCGACGAAGCGAGGGCCGTGAGGCACAGCTCCCCGTCCCCCGGTGACCCTGCTAGGTCCACCTTCTTAGGGAAACCCTCTGCAGAGGAGCTGACAGAGCCAGGAACTTGTGAGTTGTGTGTGTCCACTCAGGCATCATTCATGCTTGTTCTGTAGGCAGTTCCTGTCAGAAGGAGGAGGCGCAGCAGGAGCGTCGGGGGGCGGAAGACGGTGCCTCAGTGCCTCTCTCCTTCTGACATTGTTAAAGAAAACACAACAAATTTATAATTATGTAGATAATTACATGTAGATAATGTCCTCAAGTTCTGTATAACCACTTTGTCCTCTCTCTGTGTTTGTTTCTCGTTCGTTGTTGTGTGTGTTTGTGTGCATTTGTCTCTTTCAAACAGGTGCCGGTCCTCACCTCTGCAGTGCTGCCGTCTCCTGTAGCGCTGCATGGTTCTAAGCTAAGTTTCCTTTCCTTTTTCTGTTCTCTCAGATTTGTCCTCAGGTTTGAAGTGTCTGTGTTGTGCAGCTGGTCTGCTCTGTCTCTAGACAGTTCAGGCTTCACCCACTAGTTAAATGGTGGAGGCTCACAGCGACATACTCAACACACAAGTTTCTGAACTCTGCATGAGGGTTTCTCCGACGAAGTGAGGGCCGTGAGGCACAGCTCCCCGTCCCCCGGTGACCCTGCTAGGTCCACCTTCTTAGGGAAACCCTCTGCAGAGGAGCTGACAGAGCCAGGAACTTGTGAGTTGTGTGTGTCCACTCAGGCATCATTCATGCTTGTTCTGTAGGCAGTTCCTGTCAGAAGGAGGAGGCGCAGCAGGAGCGTCGGGGGGCGGAAGACGGTGCCTCAGTGCCTCTCTCCTTCTGACATTGTTAAAGAAAACACAACAAATTTATAATTATGTAGATAATTACATGTAGATAATGTCCTCAAGTTCTGTATAACCACTTTGTCCTCTCTCTGTGTTTGTTTCTCGTTCGTTGTTGTGTGTGTTTGTGTGCATTTGTCTCTTTCAAACAGGTGCCGGTCCTCACCTCTGCAGTGCTGCCGTCTCCTGTAGCGCTGCATGGTTCTAAGCTAAGTTTCCTTTCCTTTTTCTGTTCTCTCAGATTTGTCCTCAGGTTTGAAGTGTCTGTGTTGTGCAGCTGGTCTGCTCTGTCTCTAGACAGTTCAGGCTTCACCCACTAGTTAAATGGTGGAGGCTCACAGCGACATACTCAACACACAAGTTTCTGAACTCTGCATGAGGGTTTCTCCGACGAAGCGAGGGCCGTGAGGCACAGCTCCCCGTCCCCCGGTGACCCTGCTAGGTCCACCTTCTTAGGGAAACCCTCTGCAGAGGAGCTGACAGAGCCAGGAACTTGTGAGTTGTGTGTGTGTCCACTCAGGCATCATTCATGCTTGTTCTGTAGGCAGTTCCTGTCAGAAGGAGGAGGCGCAGCAGGAGCGTCGGGGGGCGGAAGACGGTGCCTCAGTGCCTCTCTCCTTCTGACATTGTTAAAGAAAACACAACAAATTTATAATTATGTAGATAATTACATGTAGATAATGTCCTCAAGTTCTGTATAACCACTTTTTCCTCTCTCTGTGTTTGTTTCTCGTTCGTTGTTGTGTGTGTTTGTGTGCATTTGTCTCTTTCAAACAGGTGCCGGTCCTCACCTCTGCAGTGCTGCCGTCTCCTGTAGCGCTGCATGGTTCTAAGCTAAGTTTCCTTTCCTTTTTCTGTTCTCTCAGATTTGTCCTCAGGTTTGAAGTGTCTGTGTTGTGCAGCTGGTCTGGTCTGTCTCTAGACAGTTCAGGCTTCACCCCCTAGTTAAATGGTGGAGGCTCACAGCGACATACTCAACACACAAGTTTCTGAACTCTGCATGAGGGTTTCTCCGACGAAGCGAGGGCCGTGAGGCACAGCTCCCCGTCCCCCGGTGACCCTGCTAGGTCCACCTTCTTAGGGAAACCCTCTGCAGAGGAGCTGACAGAGCCAGGAACTTGTGAGTTGTGTGTGTGTCCACTCAGGCATCATTCATGCTTGTTCTGTAGGCAGTTCCTGTCAGAAGGAGGAGGCGCAGCAGGAGCGTCGGGGGGCGGAAGACGGTGCCTCAGTGCCTCTCTCCTTCTGACATTGTTAAAGAAAACACAACAAATTTATAATTATGTAGATAATTACATGTAGATAATGTCCTCAAGTTCTGTATAACCACTTTGTCCTCTCTCTGTGTTTGTTTCTCGTTCGTTGTTGTGTGTGTTTGTGTGCATTTGTCTCTTTCAAACAGGTGCCGGTCCTCACCTCTGCAGTGCTGCCGTCTCCTGTAGCGCTGCATGGTTCTAAGCTAAGTTTCCTTTCCTTTTTCTGTTCTCTCAGATTTGTCCTCAGGTTTGAAGTGTCTGTGTTGTGCAGCTGGTCTGGTCTGTCTCTAGACAGTTCAGGCTTCACCCCCTAGTTAAATGGTGGAGGCTCACAGCGACATACTCAACACACAAGTTTCTGAACTCTGCATGAGGGTTTCTCCGACGAAGTGAGGGCCGTGAGGCACAGCTCCCCGTCCCCCGGTGACCCTGCTAGGTCCACCTTCTTAGGGAAACCCTCTGCAGAGGAGCTGACAGAGCCAGGAACTTGTGAGTTGTGTGTGTCCACTCAGGCATCATTCATGCTTGTTCTGTAGGCAGTTCCTGTCAGAAGGAGGAGGCGCAGCAGGAGCGTCGGGGGGCGGAAGACGGTGCCTCAGTGCCTCTCTCCTTCTGACATTGTTAAAGAAAACACAACAAATTTATAATTATGTAGATAATTACATGTAGATAATGTCCTCAAGTTCTGTATAACCACTTTGTCCTCTCTCTGTGTTTGTTTCTCGTTCGTTGTTGTGTGTGTTTGTGTGCATTTGTCTCTTTCAAACAGGTGCCGGTCCTCACCTCTGCAGTGCTGCCGTCTCCTGTAGCGCTGCATGGTTCTAAGCTAAGTTTCCTTTCCTTTTTCTGTTCTCTCAGATTTGTCCTCAGGTTTGAAGTGTCTGTGTTGTGCAGCTGGTCTGGTCTGTCTCTAGACAGTTCAGGCTTCACCCCCTAGTTAAATGGTGGAGGCTCACAGCGACATACTCAACACACAAGTTTCTGAACTCTGCATGAGGGTTTCTCCGACGAAGTGAGGGCCGTGAGGCACAGCTCCCCGTCCCCCGGTGACCCTGCTAGGTCCACCTTCTTAGGGAAACCCTCTGCAGAGGAGCTGACAGAGCCAGGAACTTGTGAGTTGTGTGTGTCCACTCAGGCATCATTCATGCTTGTTCTGTAGGCAGTTCCTGTCAGAAGGAGGAGGCGCAGCAGGAGCGTCGGGGGGCGGAAGACGGTGCCTCAGTGCCTCTCTCCTTCTGACATTGTTAAAGAAAACACAACAAATTTATAATTATGTAGATAATTACATGTAGATAATGTCCTCAAGTTCTGTATAACCACTTTGTCCTCTCTCTGTGTTTGTTTCTCGTTCGTTGTTGTGTGTGTTTGTGTGCATTTGTCTCTTTCAAACAGGTGCCGGTCCTCACCTCTGCAGTGCTGCCGTCTCCTGTAGCGCTGCATGGTTCTAAGCTAAGTTTCCTTTCCTTTTTCTGTTCTCTCAGATTTGTCCTCAGGTTTGAAGTGTCTGTGTTGTGCAGCTGGTCTGGTCTGTCTCTAGACAGTTCAGGCTTCACCCACTAGTTAAATGGTGGAGGCTCACAGCGACATACTCAACACACAAGTTTCTGAACTCTGCATGAGGGTTTCTCCGACGAAGCGAGGGCCGTGAGGCACAGCTCCCCGTCCCCCGGTGACCCTGCTAGGTCCACCTTCTTAGGGAAACCCTCTGCAGAGGAGCTGACAGAGCCAGGAACTTGTGAGTTGTGTGTGTGTCCACTCAGGCATCATTCATGCTTGTTCTGTAGGCAGTTCCTGTCAGAAGGAGGAGGCGCAGCAGGAGCGTCGGGGGGCGGAAGACGGTGCCTCAGTGCCTCTCTCTTTCTGACATTGTTAAAGAAAACACAACAAATTTATAATTATGTAGATAATTACATGTAGATAATGTCCTCAAGTTCTGTATAACCACTTTGTCCTCTCTCTGTGTTTGTTTCTCGTTCGTTGTTGTGTGTGTTTGTGTGCATTTGTCTCTTTCAAACAGGTGCCGGTCCTCACCTCTGCAGTGCTGCCGTCTCCTGTAGCGCTGCATGGTTCTAAGCTAAGTTTCCTTTCCTTTTTCTGTTCTCTCAGATTTGTCCTCAGGTTTGAAGTGTCTGTGTTGTGCAGCTGGTCTGGTCTGTCTCTAGACAGTTCAGGCTTCACCCCCTAGTTAAATGGTGGAGGCTCACAGCGACATACTCAACACACAAGTTTCTGAACTCTGCATGAGGGTTTCTCCGACGAAGCGAGGGCCGTGAGGCACAGCTCCCCGTCCCCCGGTGACCCTGCTAGGTCCACCTTCTTAGGGAAACCCTCTGCAGAGGAGCTGACAGAGCCAGGAACTTGTGAGTTGTGTGTGTGTCCACTCAGGCATCATTCATGCTTGTTCTGTAGGCAGTTCCTGTCAGAAGGAGGAGGCGCAGCAGGAGCGTCGGGGGGCGGAAGACGGTGCCTCAGTGCCTCTCTCCTTCTGACATTGTTAAAGAAAACACAACAAATTTATAATTATGTAGATAATTACATGTAGATAATGTCCTCAAGTTCTGTATAACCACTTTGTCCTCTCTCTGTGTTTGTTTCTCGTTCGTTGTTGTGTGTGTTTGTGTGCATTTGTCTCTTTCAAACAGGTGCCGGTCCTCACCTCTGCAGTGCTGCCGTCTCCTGTAGCGCTGCATGGTTCTAAGCTAAGTTTCCTTTCCTTTTTCTGTTCTCTCAGATTTGTCCTCAGGTTTGAAGTGTCTGTGTTGTGCAGCTGGTCTGGTCTGTCTCTAGACAGTTCAGGCTTCACCCACTAGTTAAATGGTGGAGGCTCACAGCGACATACTCAACACACAAGTTTCTGAACTCTGCATGAGGGTTTCTCCGACGAAGCGAGGGCCGTGAGGCACAGCTCCCCGTCCCCCGGTGACCCTGCTAGGTCCACCTTCTTAGGGAAACCCTCTGCAGAGGAGCTGACAGAGCCAGGAACTTGTGAGTTGTGTGTGTGTCCACTCAGGCATCATTCATGCTTGTTCTGTAGGCAGTTCCTGTCAGAAGGAGGAGGCGCAGCAGGAGCGTCGGGGGGCGGAAGACGGTGCCTCAGTGCCTCTCTCCTTCTGACATTGTTAAAGAAAACACAACAAATTTATAATTATGTAGATAATTACATGTAGATAATGTCCTCAAGTTCTGTATAACCACTTTGTCCTCTCTCTGTGTTTGTTTCTCGTTCGTTGTTGTGTGTGTTTGTGTGCATTTGTCTCTTTCAAACAGGTGCCGGTCCTCACCTCTGCAGTGCTGCCGTCTCCTGTAGCGCTGCATGGTTCTAAGCTAAGTTTCCTTTCCTTTTTCTGTTCTCTCAGATTTGTCCTCAGGTTTGAAGTGTCTGTGTTGTGCAGCTGGTCTGGTCTGTCTCTAGACAGTTCAGGCTTCACCCCCTAGTTAAATGGTGGAGGCTCACAGCGACATACTCAACACACAAGTTTCTGAACTCTGCATGAGGGTTTCTCCGACGAAGTGAGGGCCGTGAGGCACAGCTCCCCGTCCCCCGGTGACCCTGCTAGGTCCACCTTCTTAGGGAAACCCTCTGCAGAGGAGCTGACAGAGCCAGGAACTTGTGAGTTGTGTGTGTGTCCACTCAGGCATCATTCATGCTTGTTCTGTAGGCAGTTCCTGTCAGAAGGAGGAGGCGCAGCAGGAGCGTCGGGGGGCGGAAGACGGTGCCTCAGTGCCTCTCTCCTTCTGACATTGTTAAAGAAAACACAACAAATTTATAATTATGTAGATAATTACATGTAGATAATGTCCTCAAGTTCTGTATAACCACTTTTTCCTCTCTCTGTGTTTGTTTCTCGTTCGTTGTTGTGTGTGTTTGTGTGCATTTGTCTCTTTTCAAACAGGTGCCGGTCCTCACCTCTGCAGTGCTGCCGTCTCCTGTAGCGCTGCATGGTTCTAAGCTAAGTTTCCTTTCCTTTTTCTGTTCTCTCAGATTTGTCCTCAGGTTTGAAGTGTCTGTGTTGTGCAGCTGGTCTGGTCTGTCTCTAGACAGTTCAGGCTTCACCCCTAGTTAAATGGTGGAGGCTCACAGCGACATACTCAACACACAAGTTTCTGAACTCTGCATGAGGGTTTCTCCGACGAAGCGAGGGCCGTGAGGCACAGCTCCCCGTCCCCCGGTGACCCTGCTAGGTCCACCTTCTTAGGGAAACCCTCTGCAGAGGAGCTGACAGAGCCAGGAACTTGTGAGTTGTGTGTGTGTCCACTCAGGCATCATTCATGCTTGTTCTGTAGGCAGTTCCTGTCAGAAGGAGGAGGCGCAGCAGGAGCGTCGGGGGGCGGAAGACGGTGCCTCAGTGCCTCTCTCCTTCTGACATTGTTAAAGAAAACACAACAATTTATAATTATGTAGATAATTACATGTAGATAATGTCCTCAAGTTCTGTATAACCACTTTTTCCTCTCTCTGTGTTTGTTTCTCGTTCGTTGTTGTGTGTGTTTGTGTGCATTTGTCTCTTTCAAACAGGTGCCGGTCTCACCTCTGCAGTGCTGCCGTCTCCTGTAGCGCTGCATGGTTCTAAGCTAAGTTTCCTTTCCTTTTTCTGTTCTCTCAGATTTGTCCTCAGGTTTGAAGTGTCTGTGTTGTGCAGCTGGTCTGGTCTGTCTCTAGACAGTTCAGGCTTCACCCCTAGTTAAATGGTGGAGGCTCACAGCGACATACTCAACACACAAGTTTCTGAACTCTGCATGAGGGTTTCTCCGACGAAGCGAGGGCCGTGAGGCACAGCTCCCCGTCCCCCGGTGACCCTGCTAGGTCCACCTTCTTAGGGAAACCCTCTGCAGAGGAGCTGACAGAGCCAGGAACTTGTGAGTTGTGTGTGTGTCCACTCAGGCATCATTCATGCTTGTTCTGTAGGCAGTTCCTGTCAGAAGGAGGAGGCGCAGCAGGAGCGTCGGGGGGCGGAAGACGGTGCCTCAGTGCCTCTCTCCTTCTGACATTGTTAAAGAAAACACAACAAATTTATAATTATGTAGATAATTACATGTAGATAATGTCCTCAAGTTCTGTATAACCACTTTGTCCTCTCTCTGTGTTTGTTTCTCGTTCGTTGTTGTGTGTGTTTGTGTGCATTTGTCTCTTTCAAACAGGTGCCGGTCCTCACCTCTGCAGTGCTGCCGTCTCCTGTAGCGCTGCATGGTTCTAAGCTAAGTTTCCTTTCCTTTTTCTGTTCTCTCAGATTTGTCCTCAGGTTTGAAGTGTCTGTGTTGTGCAGCTGGTCTGCTCTGTCTCTAGACAGTTCAGGCTTCACCCCCTAGTTAAATGGTGGAGGCTCACAGCGACATACTCAACACACAAGTTTCTGAACTCTGCATGAGGGTTTCTCCGACGAAGCGAGGGCCGTGAGGCACAGCTCCCCGTCCCCCGGTGACCCTGCTAGGTCCACCTTCTTAGGGAAACCCTCTGCAGAGGAGCTGACAGAGCCAGGAACTTGTGAGTTGTGTGTGTGTCCACTCAGGCATCATTCATGCTTGTTCTGTAGGCAGATCCTGTCAGAAGGAGGAGGCGCAGCAGGAGCGTCGGGGGGCGGAAGACGGTGCCTCAGTGCCTCTCTCCTTCTGACATTGTTAAAGAAAACACAACAAATTTATAATTATGTAGATAATTACATGTAGATAATGTCCTCAAGTTCTGTATAACCACTTTGTCCTCTCTCTGTGTTTGTTTCTCGTTCGTTGTTGTGTGTGTTTGTGTGCATTTGTCTCTTTCAAACAGGTGCCGGTCCTCACCTCTGCAGTGCTGCCGTCTCCTGTAGCGCTGCATGGTTCTAAGCTAAGTTTCCTTTCCTTTTTCTGTTCTCTCAGATTTGTCCTCAGGTTTGAAGTGTCTGTGTTGTGCAGCTGGTCTGGTCTGTCTCTAGACAGTTCAGGCTTCACCCCCTAGTTAAATGGTGGAGGCTCACAGCGACATACTCAACACACAAGTTTCTGAACTCTGCATGAGGGTTTCTCCGACGAAGTGAGGGCCGTGAGGCACAGCTCCCCGTCCCCCGGTGACCCTGCTAGGTCCACCTTCTTAGGGAAACCCTCTGCAGAGGAGCTGACAGAGCCAGGAACTTGTGAGTTGTGTGTGTCCACTCAGGCATCATTCATGCTTGTTCTGTAGGCAGTTCCTGTCAGAAGGAGGAGGCGCAGCAGGAGCGTCGGGGGGCGGAAGACGGTGCCTCAGTGCCTCTCTCCTTCTGACATTGTTAAAGAAAACACAACAAATTTATAATTATGTAGATAATTACATGTAGATAATGTCCTCAAGTTCTGTATAACCACTTTGTCCTCTCTCTGTGTTTGTTTCTCGTTCGTTGTTGTGTGTGTTTGTGTGCATTTGTCTCTTTCAAACAGGTGCCGGTCCTCACCTCTGCAGTGCTGCCGTCTCCTGTAGCGCTGCATGGTTCTAAGCTAAGTTTCCTTTCCTTTTTCTGTTCTCTCAGATTTGTCCTCAGGTTTGAAGTGTCTGTGTTGTGCAGCTGGTCTGCTCTGTCTCTAGACAGTTCAGGCTTCACCCACTAGTTAAATGGTGGAGGCTCACAGCGACATACTCAACACACAAGTTTCTGAACTCTGCATGAGGGTTTCTCCGACGAAGCGAGGGCCGTGAGGCACAGCTCCCCGTCCCCCCGGTGACCCTGCTAGGTCCACCTTCTTAGGGAAACCCTCTGCAGAGGAGCTGACAGAGCCAGGAACTTGTGAGTTGTGTGTGTGTCCACTCAGGCATCATTCATGCTTGTTCTGTAGGCAGTTCCTGTCAGAAGGAGGAGGCGCAGCAGGAGCGTCGGGGGGCGGAAGACGGTGCCTCAGTGCCTCTCTCCTTCTGACATTGTTAAAGAAAACACAACAAATTTATAATTATGTAGATAATTACATGTAGATAATGTCCTCAAGTTCTGTATAACCACTTTGTCCTCTCTCTGTGTTTGTTTCTCGTTCGTTGTTGTGTGTGTTTGTGTGCATTTGTCTCTTTCAAACAGGTGCCGGTCCTCACCTCTGCAGTGCTGCCGTCTCCTGTAGCGCTGCATGGTTCTAAGCTAAGTTTCCTTTCCTTTTTCTGTTCTCTCAGATTTGTCCTCAGGTTTGAAGTGTCTGTGTTGTGCAGCTGGTCTGGCTCTGTCTCTAGACAGTTCAGGCTTCACCCACTAGTTAAATGGTGGAGGCTCACAGCGACATACTCAACACACAAGTTTCTGAACTCTGCATGAGGGTTTCTCCGACGAAGTGAGGGCCGTGAGGCACAGCTCCCCGTCCCCCCGGTGACCCTGCTAGGTCCACCTTCTTAGGGAAACCCTCTGCAGAGGAGCTGACAGAGCCAGGAACTTGTGAGTTGTGTGTGTCCACTCAGGCATCATTCATGCTTGTTCTGTAGGCAGTTCCTGTCAGAAGGAGGAGGCGCAGCAGGAGCGTCGGGGGGCGGAAGACGGTGCCTCAGTGCCTCTCTCCTTCTGACATTGTTAAAGAAAACACAACAAATTTATAATTATGTAGATAATTACATGTAGATAATGTCCTCAAGTTCTGTATAACCACTTTGTCCTCTCTCTGTGTTTGTTTCTCGTTCGTTGTTGTGTGTGTTTGTGTGCATTTGTCTCTTTCAAAACAGGTGCCGGTCCTCACCTCTGCCAGTGCTGCCGTCTCCTGTAGCGCTGCATGGTTCTAAGCTAAGTTTCCTTTCCTTTTTCTGTTCTCTCAGATTTGTCCTCAGGTTTGAAGTGTCTGTGTTGTGCAGCTGGTCTGGTCTGTCTCTAGACAGTTCAGGCTTCACCCCCTAGTTAAATGGTGGAGGCTCACAGCGACATACTCAACACACAAGTTTCTGAACTCTGCATGAGGGTTTCTCCGACGAAGTGAGGGCCGTGAGGCACAGCTCCCCGTCCCCCGGTGACCCTGCTAGGTCCACCTTCTTAGGGAAACCCTCTGCAGAGGAGCTGACAGAGCCAGGAACTTGTGAGTTGTGTGTGTCCACTCAGGCATCATTCATGCTTGTTCTGTAGGCAGTTCCTGTCAGAAGGAGGAGGCGCAGCAGGAGCGTCGGGGGGCGGAAGACGGTGCCTCAGTGCCTCTCTCCTTCTGACATTGTTAAAGAAAACACAACAAATTTATAATTATGTAGATAATTACATGTAGATAATGTCCTCAAGTTCTGTA